>NW_026853016.1:0-12515 GCF_026571515.1 Ruditapes philippinarum | reverse complement strand
TCTTAGGATTCACGAGCAACATTTGACATGAACCCTTTACTTCTCAATTATATGTTAACTCATTCAAAGGGTAAATTTTATACTCAAATTCATTTATAGTAAAAAAAATTTTTTTTCATTGTCTGAATATTAATTGGTGTCCATTTTTCAACCATGCTAATGACTTTGTGGCTTTTCATTCCCTGCATCGTAGTCTTCTTAAAAAATAAATTACACAGATAACCCCAAGGGGAAAAGTAATACAATATGTGATGGATCTTTGATGATGGGGCTCATACTTGGTATATATCAATTTTCATTGTTAAATGGGCTACCGGTTGTAAATATAGTTGACATTAAAATTTTATGTCATATGTTTAAATTCATCAAAACATACGTGTACAGTTAATTCCAACAACTTCTGTTTATGATTAGAGCATTATTATAGTGTGTTAAGTCTTCAGTCTCAAATGATCGTTCAAACGTGTCTTAAAGCGGCTTTCAGTTTTCATTTTTTGTTGGAAAAATAATTCTGTGTTGTTTCAAACTTATTATTTCAGTTATTCTATTTCAGAAAAGTGCATCATGTCACTCCTAGAACTTTCTCAGTGTCGTCGGCATTCGTTTCTAAAGATAGAAGATTTTACCAATTTACAATATAGGGAGGCGGACCGCGTATAAGATGGCCGACATGTGTTGACGCATTTCTTTATCGGTAAAGAAAATTAGTGTTTTTAATGGATATGTGATGGATATATGGATTTTTATGAAGTGAAAATAACATTTAAGTGTCACTTACATATTATCACTGATTATAAAGCATGATATATATTTAAAAATGGCAAAAAATTAAACAATCATTGAAAAATGCATTGTTCTTGAATAACTATGACTATAATATAAATTGAAAACTTTAAAAAGAGAAGGGGTTCACGCTAGATGTTCCACGCTAGATGTTCTCACATATAGCCTGAAGGGGGCATTATGAAACATTTTATCGCAAATCTTCGGATTATCCTACGGTCAGCATTATTCTTTCGCCTGATCTTTCTATGCCCCGAGCACCGACTGCTGTAAAAGTCAACAGTTATGCGCACCTAGAACAAGGAAGTATCAGGTTAAAACAATAATAACAATAAATTTGTTACTTTATCGGCTGTTTCCACTGGACTCAGTACTGCACTTTAAAAAAAACGAAAGCAAACATCATGGTGTGACAATCAACAGACTGCGAACAATGATAAAATCACTGTTCAATTACGACGAATGAACATTATCTGTATGATACTGAAGACAACTATGATAGTCAACCTGTCTCTAATCAACAAATACATCTACACTCTGGATGAAGTTCTTCTTGATTTGCCAAAAAGACTTATACATTGAAAAACTAATTCAGCTGACCCAAATAGCAATGAAGATGAAATTGCACTATACAGAAGTATTCTCTTTACAAAAAGCACAAAAATCTGAACCTGTGTCCTAGAGGTTCTTTAATACACCGTCGCACGACAAAGTCTGAAAAAAGCTATCACAGATATGCAGTAGATTGTTACGCTCTACCAGAATTCATAAATAACAATGATCCTTTAAATTCTAGCAAACAATGTTTTATATCATATAAACGGTGTAAAAACAAAACTATCGATGACTGCACTTTTTTTTTTTTTTTTTTTTTTTTTTTTTCCCCCCCAAATCCCCGACTGTTTTGTTCAATTTTCCAGAGATAATTATGTTAAAGAATTAACTGAAAATTAGAAAAGTAAACTTAAATCTTGCCAGGACAGGACAATAGGACCGGCTGGCCAAGCCGAGAAAACTTCAAGACAAAATCCAATTATTCTTGTGAACTAAAAGATTGACATAAAACCATCTAAAGGGCAGACCTTGAAAAAACAACACCAGGTACGAGCCACAAGGGTATATAGAAAACAAGACAATAAGCAAAAAAATTGGTAAAAACTTGACATTTGAGCATTTAAACAAAGAAGCTTAACGAAAATACAAATAGCTTAAATAGTAAGTGTTTGAACAATGGTAATATCGCATCCCTGTGAATCCACTGAAAATCACTGAATCCAAAAAATCATCAGAAAGTACAACCGTCGCTTTTTATATCTGTAGAGCAGAAACGCCAAAAAGACGCTAAAACTCAGAGTAAAGATTCGACAAAATTTGAAAGATAAAACGGAATTGAATTTTTCAAATCTTAAACCGAAAAAAATCACAAAACCTACACAACACAGCAAAAACAAGATGCCAAAAATCCAAAAGAACTCTCAAACACAAACAATTGTCATATGCAGATGTCGTGAAAAACAGCCAATACCAGTTTGTATAAGAAATAGACGGGAAAAGGGGGATAACTGTACACAAAATGAATACCACGAAAAACACCGAATCATCATCTACTCAACTATATAAGTCCTCTTTTCGATGCAGAAAGTGAAGAATCAACAATAAAAGAGTTATCCTGTATTTGAAAGTGTCCGCTTCCGCAAAACAAGGCGGTATTATGTTGGAGGTAATAGCTTCCTATTCAAATAGAGATGGCAATAATCGAATTACCTTTCAAAGAAAATAAAGTCACACCTGTAGGAGTTAAACTTATAGATACTCATCGTGGTAGTCTATCAGCAAAAATAACTGTCTACCAAGATCAATGCTATCTTGTTGAAGATAAGAAATTTTGGCCCGCAAAAATTATACTGTAGAAGGTGGTTACTCCGAACTTGAATTGGAGTCAAAGTTTACACATACAAAGAGAAAGAAGAACAGGACTGTCCCGTCAGTTGATAACTAACCCACTTCATGATATATACAACAACACTAAGTATCATTAATACCTACATGTTAAATGACATACAAAACAATATAGTTACTGATACCAAAATGTACTGCAAACGTTTCTCACATGGAAACGTTCGTGAGCTATGTCATCAGCTGGAAGCATAAGCTATCAACTTGATAAATATAATATATATATCGTGCATCATTGAACATATGCTTAAGCCAATTATCTCCTCATTTCTAGATACAATTCACGGGAACTATAAGGCTCTCACAGTATGTGATGAAAGCTGTGTAAAATGCGGCAAAGGAGGTGTGAGCATCCTTTATAAGAAATCACTTGCTTTTAGTACAAAATCAATATTAAACACAAACTCTCATAGAATTGTCCGGTATTCAACTTTATTGTAAAAAATATGCTTTCCAGTATATATCTTCAGCATTTATATTTGCCATCTGTGCATTATACCGAGGAAGACTACAAAGAATGCTTAGACAACTTAAAGAGTCTCTACGATACGTACTCACACTTGGGAACCGTTTGTTTTGTGCTGATTGGAACGTAAATTTACATTTTACAGAAACTATTGACAAAAGAACAACAGCTCTGATACAGTTCCTTAATCAAAACAATTTGAGAATAACACGAACGAATGGACTTGATTATACCTTTAAGCCTACACGTAAAATGCTAGACGGGGTTGTGATTTCTAAATAGAGAAATGACTTGATTATGTAACATTATAGATGACGATTGTTGCTCAGTTTCGGATCAATCAACCGATATGCACTGTGATAAGTGGATCTATCATGGCGTATATCTTCGCAAACTGATCATATAGCATGGAATAAATGTACATTCAATGATCTTCAAATGTACTCATATTATCTAGAAAACAAATTATTAGAATTTGATTTAAGTGATTTTGGTTCCTAGTCCTCATGGCATCGAAAATTCTGTATTCTCATATAATGTCAGCAATTTCAATTTGGCTCAAAAAAACGCCCTTACCAAAAAGCACTTATAATGAGCCATGCAAAGTCCTACTGGTCGCCAAAACTAAATTCTTCTGCCATACTTGAACAAAGAAATGCTAGAATACAATGGATTTTAAAATGGGAGATGCACGTGATCAGACTGATAATAATTATATTCTGTATAAATCTGCCAAGCGACATTTTATAAAATACACAAAAAGAGGAAAAATACATATGTTTCGTGATATAATATTATGAAGAACTCAATACAAACGGCAGAATGTGACATGCGCCTTTTCTGGAGCTTATTTCGCAGAAAAAAATGGCAAATCAGCTTCAGACGTAAAGATCTAAAAAGACAATGACATTCTCACGCGTGACCCATATAAAATTTGCTGAAATTTTCAGGGAATTTATTTTTTTGAACAGGTATTTTTCGCCAAAAAAAAAAAATGAAAAATTTGACTATTAAATTCTTAGATCAATTAGATAATAAAGTGAAAAAAGTTCTTTAGAATCAGCATGACTATAAAGACGGATTGAAATTTTATCTGAAGCGTTGAAATTTATTCTGAAATCGAAAGTGCCCTGAAGTCGCTTAAAAAAGCGCAAAGCACCGGGTATTGACAAAGTCGTAAACGAGCATTTACTATTCGGTGGTGATATTTTAACTAAAATAAACTTCAAACACTATTTTCTGCTATGATTCAAAATCATATATACCTTGTAACTGTAAAATTGGTATAGTTATCCCTAATAACAAAAGAATGAAAAAACCGCAAAGATGCGCCAAAAAGCCTATAGGACCAATTAGCCTATTACCCGTAGTATACAAAAACATTTGAAAAGATACTGCAACGAACGATTAGATAAATGGACCCAAGCCAATAGAAAGAATTTTTCAAAACGGAGCAGAAAATGCTTACCAATGCTTCACTCAAAAAACTTAGGTCCATTAACGGTTTCATTTTAAATATTCAAGAAACGATTGCTCATCAGTGTGAACTAAATTCGAATACCTTTTGCTATGTTTCTTGGACACAGCTGGTGCCTTTGATAATGTTAGACATAATGGGCTATTAATAAAATTGAAAAAACTTTTGGAATTCATGGAATATTTTTAAGAATGCTCATAAATAGTTACACAAAAACTGGCTTAACCGGACACATCTTAGTCAACGGAATCTTGTCTGAAAGCTTTAAAATACAACCCAAAGTATTCGTCAAGAGGAATTTTGTCAAACATGGCATATATCTCCTTTTTATAGACGAACTTCTTCAGTCATTACAGCTAAGTGGTCATGGAACGGTTATTGAATCTATAAGAAAGTGGCGTTACCCAAACGCTAGCGGACCATAATCGTTATTCTGTCGTCAAAACTATTAAATTTCTTGAACACCAGATGAATATAGCGAACAAATATGCATTCAGATGGGGATATGAATTCAATGACAGTAAATGCAAATTATTGCACTTTGGTAATTCTGGCCGACATGCGTTTTAAAGATATAAATATTAATTTCGGAAGTGCTTTTCCTACGTTTCCGGTGGAGTCGGTTACTCACGCCGGCATTGAATTACACAATTCGCAGAAGAATGTTCAAGTGCTGTAGAAGCGCGTATCCGAAAAGGCCACTCATCTCTATTTTTCTATTCTATCTATCGACGAGACTCCTGGGCGACGTGAATCCCTTAGTCTTAGCCCTCTTTAGTGAAAAAAGTTACATTTCCATTTGCCTTTTACGGAGCGGAATTATGGAATAATTTGACAGACACTGATATCCTTAAGATGGAAAGGTTATTCCGGTTAGCTGCCAACTGCATTCAACACTTTCCTAGAAGAACTCGAACTGATATGGCTCTAAGCATGCTGGGATGGTTACCTGCTATAGCAGAAATTGACAAACGAAAGCTAAATTTCCTGCAGAAACTGTGTACAATGCCTTCAACTTTATTGACAAGAAAAATATTTTTAATTTCAGATTACACCTATATGCAAACAGACAGTTTAGTGGACAAAAAGCGGATATATACCTGATGTCTGTAGAATTCTAAGAAAAATAAACCTTTTCCATATAATTGAAAATCCTACTTACAAACAGCAATCTTTCCTGACAAGTTACAATGGAAACGAACAGTTTTTAACGCTATACGCAAATATCATACACAGTATTGGTCAGAAAAGAATAAATAGCGATGATGATGTTGTGCGCTTACAAAACTTTACATACCGATATAAAGCCCATCAATATTATGGAGAAATTCCGAAATCTCTTAAACTCAATAAAAGCTGCATTATGTAACTGCTAAAGTTATTGTTGAGGCAAAGCAAAGTGATGTAAAAACATGCAAGAAAATGTGGTTCTCAAACAAGTGGACCTAAATCTCCATGTAATATCAAAATGTATTTTACTTGAAAAGACTCGAACAACTTTCCTTAATAGCGTTGAAAAACAATATAGTCGTGAATTCAGTAACTTCCTGAAAGGATGTAACAGCGAGACGTTTTTAAAAACTATCTTAAATCCTCGTGCCTTGGATATATATGACATAGATGAATTTCTCCAAAAAGACTTCATACAAAGTGCTTGTAAATTTATATAGGATTGTTTAGTTTTTTATAACTAAACGTTTTATCTAAATATACACAAGTACTTCAAATGACAGAAAATATTTAAGCGGTATTGCTTAATTTACATAGCTTATATTTCGTTTCGGTAAGATGTGTGATACTAGGTTGAATACTGAGGCATTTTAACCATATATAATTACATTGCATTATCAGTATGATAACTCAAATGAAATTTAAATATGAAATATGTATATAACAATTATATAAATGTGTTTTTTGTTGTTACGTTTAAATACTTATTGCTCTAAGATAACCTCTGATATAATGTTAATATAGAAATATAATCATATAGAAGCTTATACATACATGTATATGAAACCGTTTAACTTGAACTTAATTATGTCTCTTTAATAATATATAAATGTACATTTGTCATAACCCTGTATCATATGTTTGTATATATATTTCATGTTGTATATGTTGTTATCGCTGAAAAGCGGAAATAAAGAGTATATATATAACTACGTTATAGCAAACCTATGTCATTTTTGGACGGGAAGGCTTTTGTCCGGGAGGGCTTCTGTCCGTTTCTCAATATTGCATTGTTACTTAAATCTACATAATGGTAAGAAGGTCCCAGATTTATACGCCATATTCGGGCTATGCTGTTGAACAACATCCAAGTATAGTACCGTTCTTTTATTCCGATATGCTTTATTTTCTTTTTATATTCATTATTCTTAATTTTATTGACTTAAGATAGACTATATAAGATTAAATCTCAGTCAGCTCTAAATATATTATGTATTGGTCAACTTGTATAATCTTAGGATTCACGAGCAATCATTGACATGAACTTTACTTTAGTTTCAATTATATTTAACTCATTCAAAGGGTAAATTTTATACTCAAATTCATTTATATAAAAAAACTTTTTTTTCATGTCTGAATATAACTTTGTGGCTTCATCCTGCATCGTAGTCTCTTAAAAATAAATAACAGATAACCCAAGGAAAAGTAATACAATATGTGATGGATCTTCATGATGGGGCTCATACTTGGTATATATCAATTTTCATTGTTAAATGGCTACCGGTTGTAAATATAGTTGACATTAAAATTTTATGTCATATGTTTAAATTCATCAAAACATACGTGTACAGTTCATTCCAACAACTTCTGTTCATGATTAGAGCATTATTAGTGTGTTAAGTCTTCAGTCTCAAATGATCGTTCAAACGTGTCTTAAAATAATTCTGTGTTGTTTCAAACTTATTATTTCAGTTATTCTATTTCAGAAAAGTGCATCATGTTACTCCTAGACTTTCTCAGTGTCGTCGGCATTCGTTTCTAAAGATAGAAGATTTTACCAATTTACAAATATAGAGAGCGGACCGGCAAATTAGAGGTATCCAGGGGATTCCTTATGTTAATGAATTTTAAATCGACCTATTTCTGGCTTCCATAACTTGATATGTCGCTTTTATTTTGACGTTGTGCGACAGTAAGGTCTAGCAGTAGTATACTATAAAACCTATTCACTGTTTAAGCCTCTTTAGCTTAAATCGACCCTGATTTCCCGAATGTTTGCTATTCTAGACAATCGATTGGTATGAGTGGAATGTTGATTTACATGTAACGGACATTTTGAAAAATAAAGTCGATGAAAGTTTTTGTTTCACATGGATATTTCTTACCATGGTTAGTTGTTGATATTTGTAGAAAATGAGTTGCATTATAGGTGAAAAGAAAATGTACATGTTCTGATATTTTATTATAATCTAACATTACTGAGTACGGTAGTGACACAAACAGAACAATGTTGCACTACTGTCATGTCACATTACAAGTCTTGTAAGTTTTGTTTGTATTGGAATTACTTTCTTTACCAGGTTGGCATCAGTGAAAGCATTTTTTTATTTAATATCTGGCCCCTCTGCTTCATGGACAAGTGCATACGATAAGTATAATTGTGGCAGATTTAAATGATTTACAAAACATCCAGAATAATGTACAATAATCAAAATTGAAAATGACCTGCGCCATAGGAAAATAATTTGGTAAAGGTATCTGTTATGAGCGCATTTTTTTGTGCGGAGCTTCTCATTTGCTGCATATTGCAGCAACATTTGTACTTGTTCTAATTGATTTGTCAATTATATGAAACGGTTTATCTAAAGATAACATATTTAAGCTTTAGAAAAGCTGAAAGCCGCGGTCTTGAATCACTTCTCTACGGGTACTTCTCAATTTATACGTACAATTTGCTTCATTATTTAATAGATATAATAAGTTATAAATTCTTTCATTGTAAATATAATTTTAATAAGTATTAAAATCATATCGTGCAGATCAAATAAATATCTTCATATGTCATTATGTTATAATAATTATTATGCATGTATATTTTGTTAATATATTATTTTTTTTAATGAAAATTGTATAAATGATATTTAATATCTAGAAGGATATTACCATAGGACAAAATCTTTCTGGAAAAGATAACTGTTGTTATTATTTTATGTTGTTTTGTGTTTCAATTTATTGTTTAAAATGCCATATTTAAAATTAAGATATGCTGTTTGTCTTCTACGATGGTATATCTTCATGTGTTACCTTCTTTAAATAAAGATATTATTATTATTATTATTATTATTATTATTCTTTATATTTCTGTTTTATATTTACATTCTATAATGATTAACAGTTTATATATCTTTTTATGTTTGTTGGGTTATCACGTGCTCAATTTGGCACAATCCTAAATCTTAGGGACCACAGGAAATCAGAGTATGTATTCATTCTTTTTCTGTTATGCTTGATATGTAACGTCGTTTTTATATTGCTTTGTTTTAATACTCGTACGTCTTGAATCTGTTTTATGATGAGCCATGTTATGCCATTGCATATTGAAATAAATCTATGTGGAGGTCAAAATTATAAAGTTAATAAGTTGTAGGCTAGAAATCAATGGCACAATCATTTTGTTGTATAAGAAATTAAGAATAGCAATTTCTTTTCTTTAAAATACGTACAGCAAATGTTCAAGGTTCATATGAATACAGAAAAAAGTTTTAACATTTTAGTTTATCAAATTATGATATTTTTTCGAATGGAATAAATAAATAGAAAAACAGACTTTATATTTTGATACAACCTTTCTGTGTTCCAATAATTTCCACACGTAGCCCATGGCAACTGTGAGGTGAAGGACACTGCTATATAATATAAAGCCCAGGCAACGACGACAATGTAATAGATGTTCGTATACAACAATATAATCTGTGATGCGAAACCAAGACCTGCAAAATAAAACAAAGTAATATAAACTAAATCTTTTTTTTAGTAGTAAATAAATAAATGCAACTTGGTGTATAATAAAGAAACTCCATCGAGCTTCAAAAGTCTAAAAGCATTAAATTGAATTTCTGACATGGAACAATTAGACAATTAATGAAATGGTCAACTATTCATCATTTCTAAATACAAAAGAAAATCAATTAAGATAACAAGCATAATATATCATTATTATCATTGTTCATGTACATTCTCATCGTCGGATACCGCCTCCGAGGTCTAGGGGTTAGAGTCGATGACTTCTAATCCAGTTACCTCTCTGGCGTGGGTTCGATCCTCGGGAGATGCTCTGGTAGTTTAGCTCGGAGGAAGGTAGTCTAGTACTGGTGTAACTCTCCAGGAACGATGGTTAGGAAACTACCCGCCTATATGACTGGAATACTCTTGGAAAAGGCGTAAAATGAAACAAACAAACAAACTCATCGTCGGTTACCCTAGGTATATATCCCGTACATACAACATTAGATATTGTAGTATGTACGGAATATATACGCGTGTGTAACCGTCGATGGTACATTCTATAATTTCAAAGATGTTAATAAAAGGTTCAGACAATGTACTTTGATAATATAAAATTTATGCTGTGATTATAATATATAAATGTTTACCTTGAAATACAGGGATCATTTTCCATGCTTGTACTACACCAGAGGACATATACTGACCCAGGCTGATTTCAGCTATATATGTAGGTGCTGCTACCAGAAAGAATGATAACGTATAGGGAATCAAGAAAACACCTGAAATAATAAATTTTGTGTTGGTAAGTTTAAAGTCTAAAAGTGTTGTAATACGATTGAATACGAACCAAAACGGACCCTATATTTTATGATGAAGTTATTTTTTCTATAAAGGAATGTCTTGGTTTGTTATAACGAGAATAATACATTGGGCTATTATAGGGTTATCTTGATCTTAAACTTTAATTTGACTCAAGTCTCACGCACGTCGAGTATGATCCGTTCTATTAAAATCCACGAGAGCTCAATAGAATTATGTTAAAAATAAACGTACTCCTTAAAGGCACATTATGCCTGAGAAACGAACATTTTTTTCTTTCTTTAGGAAGGGAAAACATGAGTTATATAACGTTAAAATAATGGTTTTATAGGATTTTAGATGCTATCACCTCAAAAAATGGCTTTGGTTGTGAAAGTATTGGTCATAAAGGTAGCAAACTGTAAATAAAGTAGTATTTTGGCTTCCATACAAAATAGTAAATCACTATACTGTATTAATTGCCAGAAAGCAATAGGAGAAGAAGATGGTTGAGGAAATCAGCCGATGAGTAGCTTTCTTGTGTGGAAAATCTAACATAATATCAAAATAAAAAGCTTTTTAGAAATGAAAATAATTGCGTTAATGAGGAATAATGAGCCTTTAAATAACGCTTATAAAATGAAACTATAACCGTAACTGGCATAACGCAAGCAACGTCATTTTAGATCACACTTCAAGTGCAACACAGATTTTTCATTTTGTGTTTGCCTGCTACAGAGTAGCGGCGACATATATTTGAATTCACTTTTCCGTCGTGTCCGTCCGTCTATCCGGGCCAACGAGAAGAACACTGTTGGGTACAGAAAACAGTAAATTTTATCTGTTCAGTTTTGTTGGGTATTTTATGAACTTATTGGTTACCTTTAAACAAAAGAAGTTCTCAATAAATGTCCTCTCCTTAGTCTGTCCGACCGTCCGTCACGAAATTCATCTGGACCTACTCCTAAAAAAACAACTGGTGCAATTTCATCCAGACTTAACAGGAATCATCAGTATCAGGTCTTTAGTTGTGAATATTGTCGGCATTTTTTTAGTTCAATGATTTCGTACTTTTGAAATACTCGCGCATATCACAGGTGTTTTTTTCCGGTTGAATAATTATTGGTAAATAATTTTCCCTTACTTGAAAAAGATGTTTTTGGCCTGCTTAATGTTTATTTGTTTTCTCCACCCGCCGATCAGATCAAACTCGATCAAGCACGATCAAGCGATCCGGGTACCGGTCTAAGGCTCGGTCTGCATGCGTGATTCAAGGGTGGTCGGAGCGGTCAACCTTGGTCGGCATGGCTCGGGCTTCCTACCCGAATTTTTTTGATATGTCAAAAAAATTCGAGTAGCGATCGAGTAGATAACGGTCGGGAAGCAATCGTATAGTGATCGAGTAGAAGATCTAGTTGATCGAGAGAATTAAATCGTTGTAACGAATCTATAGCTGTTGGTCTTACCCGATCTGTACACGATCATCTCGATTTCTACTTGAGCATTATCCACGACTCGATTTACCGCTCATTACGATCTGGTCGGGTTGGAAATCTGGCAACGATCGAGCAGAGGTCCAGTTTAGTCTATTGAGATCGTGTATGACTCCGCGAATAGGTCTGGTTGATCGAGAAGAAATCCGGATGTTGGTCGGGTTTTTTCGTCGAGAAGAAGTCGTAAAACATCGTTTGTAGGGTCGACTTGAGGTCGTGTAGAAGTCGTGAAATGTGCATTTAATTCCAGCTTGGTCGGGCTTCATCGGGGAAATTATTGTGATCGGGACGATCGAGTTGATCTGATCTGGGGCATAAACAGTAGCTGATACATGCTACAAAAGAAGCCGGACTATATCGGTGTCGCCCCTTAATACAACTGCTTTATTGGCTATCATCAGGCGACACACGTGACCACTGATGGCTCTTTTTCTATCAGCCATTTTTTGTAGATAAGGTACATGTATTAAAAGAAAAAAATACGTACAGGTATTATTATAAAAGAAATATATGATGTTAAAAATAACAGAAATCGTGATACGGCAATCACATTTTGTAGAAATCATTCTAAAAACGCAATATTAGT
>NW_026853015.1:0-101193 GCF_026571515.1 Ruditapes philippinarum | reverse complement strand
GATAGCGAACAGCTTGGATCCTGATCAGACTGCGCGGATGCGCAGGCTGGTCTGTATACATGCTGGTCGCTAACCCACTATGTTGGTTTTGTCGTGACGCGGCTCATATATTTTATTTATATTATGATATAACCTCTTATAAATCAGTTTATTTCTATGGAGAGATATAATATTGAGCAGTGTAAATACTTGGCTTCATAACTAGGCGATGTGTTACTTGCATTAGTTAAGTAGCCAATGTGATAATTATGAAGTTACCGTTATTGTTTTAGTTCATACTGAGCTAATTCTTTTTTGCTAGAAATGATGTTATAAAGAGGTTGGGAGAATTCATTTATGTGGGGTTTCATTTAATGAGCCCGGGAACGGGATAATATTTCCGATCTTGGCTATGCTTTAAATATTGTTTGTTCGACCTTTGAATATCTTTTCATATTATCCAATAGCGTGATCTATGAAAAGCACGCAATTTATCAATACATGCCAGTATAAAATCAGTCAAATTTTAGCCTATTTTAAAAAAGAATAGGAGAGACATTTGCCATTTACTGCAACGTTTAACAAGAGTTACTCCCCTCGAATATGCTTGATTTTGTTAGAAAGCGCAATGAAAAACCAACTACTAGACATCTGATCCACATTAATTAAAAGTTTGATCTCTGAAAAGAAAATTAATTAAATAAAGTATTTATCTAAAATATCAGTCAAATGTTACGGTATATTAAAAAAGAGTGACATCCGTCATATACTGTAACTGTGCAAGTAGAACCCCTCGAATATGCTTGATTTTATTAGAAAGTGCATTGACAATTCCGAAATATTGGGCTATTATGATAGCATAATATGTTGGATCATATTAAAAGCCAAACGTTGTGTTCATAACAATGACTTAGTAGGTCATGCCCTTTACCATCCTAATTAAAGAAAGTTTTTAATTAATGTTTTATTCTTTGTGGCCGTAGTACACTAGGATAATACAAAAACATCTAATTGTAGGAGAAACATTAAAAAGAAACGTTACATGATCGGAAATGTGCAGCGCAATCTGCGGTCCCGTTTCCGAGTTCCTATGATCAGCGAGCTATTTCTATAAATACATTTTATTTATTGAAAGAAACATTGACTATCTACCTAGATATCAGGGTCAGGCAATGAAGGGTGCATGTGACAATATCATTTTCAATGGTTTGTGTCGGGGAGTGGTACATAACACAATGTATCTTTTCTAAGAAAAGGTCAATGTTCGCTGTTTCAACAGGCGGATAATTGTAACCTTTAATTTTGTCATTTCTATATATTGACCTTTAGAGTCCGAGGTGACATATTCATAACTATGACTTTTGTGGTTGTAGTCCACAATATATTATGTTGACCTTTTAAAGGTCCGAATATTCATAAAGCAACAAAACATTTACTTACCAGAGGACGGGGTGCTTGTAAATCATTTATCAAGTGCGGTGACATTGACAGTCTTTATATCGGCCAAATGAATTTGTTTAATGGATAGAGATATTAAACTTGAATTAAAATAAGATTTGTTTTTAATGATTTTAATTTGAATTCATCTAAAAAACCTTGAATGTTTAGTAAATAATTATAATAGCTCTTTATATATTAAATGAATAATAATTTAATATAATTGCTTGTAAATAATATTTCATGTACCATTTTGTATCAATAAATACGTATATAAATGTGAAATAACTATTTGTAAAATAATTGTTTTGGTGATAGAACTACCCATTCAGGTCAATTTTGACTTGTGAAAAAATATACATATTGGTGTACCTTTGCTGCAGCTTGATCCTTCCCAACCAGGTTCACAGGACCCAGGACCTGTGCAAACTCCCGTCGTTTCGTCGCAAGTTGCATTATCATAGCAATGGCACGTGTTCGAACAATTAAAACCGAATCGACGATTGCTACAAACTTCAAAAAAAGAGATATTATGAATAAATAATTTATATCTAATAAATTATAATGGTCTAGGAAACATGGGAACCTAGGAGGCGCAAAACTTGTCAACTTAAATGTTGCAGACTAAGATCAGGCAATTTATTAAACGGACATCGATCCTTTAATCAGTTAGAAATAAATCATAGACGTACATTGGTATATAATTTAGGTAACTCTTAACAGGTATCAATTGTTCAAATAATTATGATTTTGCAAAACGATACAATGTAATTGATAAAATAATGATCCCTGAATGTTTGAACAATTCATAATATATGTTTTTACCTTTGTCACAACTATAGCCTTGCCAACCAGGATCACATAAGCCAATACCACATTCTCCTGTTGTACTCTTGCAACTGGTATCATTAAGGCAATGGCATGATGATGAACAAGCTTTACCAAATCTTCGATGATTACAGACTGGATAAAGTAAAGTTGAACATCATTACGACAAGGACGCCAATGAATAGAATTTCATTACCGACACCAAACGGTATTTAACTGTATATTACTGTATATGTTTATAACTGTATATCTCTCATTAAAGGGGGTTTGGCAGTGGATGGTGTATTTTTGTTGTTGTTTTTCCCTTGCCTTTAAAATTTTTTTTCGTATGTTTTTGTCTCATCACTTGTTAATATTTTCCTTAATAGTTGGAGACAGTGCCGTTTTTTAAAATTCTTTCCATTATTATTATCATTAACATTTTTCCCCGTAAATTTCATACAGGAGTTTTTCCTAATTTTATGAGTTATCGGTCAATTAACAACATAATAATTTTATACTCCTCGTCACTGGCCTTTAAAACTTTAAAAATAATTGCATGAAAGTATCGGAATAAATATGGTATCATAAATACTGACGTTGTGGGGAGGGCTGTTGCTAATGTTGTCATTACTTGTAGCCCGACCCATTTGCCCTATATATCTTTGTAAATGTTTGTTTTTGTATCATTCATGTAACTTTAATGTATTTATGTTAAGGGCTCAACAGACGGTAAGATTTTGAAGTACAACATCAACTAAAAAACGTAGCTGTACAAGCAAATCTTAATGTGTGAAGGCTTCTAATTTTTGAATTCGTACAACTTAATACTAGATTTATAGGATAGGACATGTTCTATTTCTTAATTCTAGTTGTTCAGACATTCTACGATGACAGATGACATATTTTCCATTTATCCCCTGACAAATTAGGGCTAAAATATAAACATATTAGTAAAATAGAGAAAAACGGATGTTGAAAAACACCTGAGAAACCCACAAATGGTGGCATGTTCGAAAACCAAATTACTCAGAAAATGATTATGGAATTATTTTTATTTTATTTATTTTAAATGGAGGAGTTTCCATCATTACTCATGCAGAAAAAAAATTCATCGTGAGATCATTACTCATGCAGAAAAAAAATTCATCGTGAGATCAAAATACAGAAGAGGCTTTAGGGTGCTCAGTTACGTCATTCATTCAAGAACATTGCATTCCAAAAGCTTCCCCCCATTTCTTTTGGCCTACCCCTTATTTAATTTTTTTTAATTTTGGGCAATACCAACAAAATTTTAAAAATTTACACTTTTTTTCCCTAAAAAAAAATAGTTCTGTTTGGGGGTTTTTTCGATGGGAATGTTTTGGACGGAAATCTGGTAATTCATACAATATAGATTTCCGGTCTGAATTCAAGTTATGTATTGCTTTGAAAAGTGTACATCCTATCTCAAATAAGTGTTGTACAGCTAAATCCTACCGTCTGTTGAGACCTAATTTCAGCAATGAGTAAAAAAAATAGAGACTTATTAGTTACAATTCAAAGCTGTATGAAGAAAACTATATTATTTTCTAAAAACTATGAGCAAAGAGAGCTATATGACTCATGTGACTGGGTCGTTTTATTAAAAAAAAACGACACAAGGAATGTTTAATACGGGCGTAAATGAATACTTTGAGTACTTTTTAGAAGAAATTAGTCAGAAAATTAAACAGAAAAAAACGGAATTTGTACTTTTATGGAAAATGGTAAAGGAGACGCCAATTCTATTTTTGAATCAAACGCCATGGATGAAAGTAAGTCATATATATTATGATATGGACAAATTAAATCGGAACATCATTAAATTGTAATAAATCATAATACAGAAGGCAAAGAACAGTCCGAATATTGATATTGCTACTGAGCTAGAACAGGTAAATGTATTACAATGGCAGAAATATCTGTGAAAATATATAGATTATCATATAACAACTGTTGCAACAAGACCATTGCCATAAGAATACAAGATATTCAATATATAATGGACACTCAAGTAACTAAAAAAATAACCGGAAGCAATTATAAAATGATTTGATCTGTTGTGCTCATTCATTACAGGGAATGTCACTTGAATTTAAGATGTAAAATCTGACTGAACCCATCCTTAAATGAGTAAATGAGCGCTAGATATGTTGTAGCAGCAGACTGATAAGTATAAATATCTGAAAAAGGTGAACCCTCGGAAGCATTTAATATAGCAAATTCATACGAAAATTGCAGACTCGGTTTCATCGATTCTGTACATGAGCTCTGACAGTTTACCATTATTAAATTGCATGCACGTTGAAACCACCCATATAACATAAATAATTATAAAGTGTGCATATTGTGTGGTTACTTGTGTATGATAAATAATGTTAAAACATCATCTACTCAACATGGAACATTTTTATATCTTCGAGGATTGTTGCATATGGAGTATGACAAAAAAAAAACGCATATAAGATAATATTTCTTGCATTGCTATGATTAGAAACATTTAAAGATTTTTTTTCGGTAAATAAGAAAATTGTTTAATTAAAATATGAATACCTGCGTTACAACTAAGACCTTGCCAACCGGAATCGCATAAACCAGCATCACAATCGCCCGTAGAACTGTTGCAGCTTGTGCCATTATAACAATGGCAAGTTGAGGAACAATTAAAACCAAATGTACGATGATCACAAACTAGAATATTAATAAAATTAATAAAAATTGGATATTAGCTGAACCGTTAACAATAGTAGTAAGTAGGTAAACAAATACAATTCAAACTGAAGATGAAGTCAAACGATACATATATCATGGATAAAGTAATCCAATTCTATATCAAAGTACCTTAGAATACATTTTATAAAAGGTTTTAAAACTCACAAATTATAATCAACTAGTATAAAAAATAAATATTAAATATCCGTACCCCGATCACATCTTGGTCCTTGCCAACCAGGGTCACATAATCCAGTATTACAGGTCCCAGTTGTACTGTAGCAATTTGTATTGTTAAGACAGTGGCAAGTAGATGAACAATTATACCCGAATGAACGATGATTGCATTCTATAAAAATTGAAAACAAATGTTTAAGGAACTGCTCTGACTAAAAACATAAGATTGGGAATTTCTTAATAGGATCAAGCTGAGGCACATAAGTCAGACATACACACAGAAAAGTGACTAGAAATTCCTTTATAGTTTTGCTATTCTTTAGCCCGATTGTGTCTAGCAAGATATTGCCCATTAAAAAAAAAATCTAGAAGTTTTTTTGAATTTTACATTCTTTACCTTTATCACAACTAGGAGTCTGCCTCCAGATCACATAAACCATTGTTTTTTGGGGGGACATTCTTCCAGATATTGTATTACAACTTGTATTATTAAACAATGACAAACGGATGACAATTCTGTCCGAATCTTCAGATGTCACATGCTTAAAATCAAAATAAAAAAAACAATTAGCAATTTTTACTTTCCTGTAGTATTTGTGGACGTGCATGCTTAAACAAAATTTTATTTTCAGTTAAAAAAAAGATCTAGCAATATTTTTGAATTTTACATCTTTACCTTTATCACAACTAGGAGTTTTCCATCCAGGGGCACATATACCATTGTGACATTCTCCGGATATTGCATTGCAACTTGCATTATTTAAACAATGACAAACCGAAGTGCAATTCTGTCCGAATCTTCCATGGCCACATGCTAAACGAAAAATGAAGTAAATTATAAATAGGTTAGCAATGTTCACATTTCATATGATTCAATAGCTCAACCTGTACTTGAACAACAGTCTTTTAAGCAGATATAACATAAAGGTTTCGTGATTGATTAAGAATGCTATTATAGATTCATACCGGTTAAGTTCAAATGAATGATGTTCACATTTGGGACCTTTTATTCTAGTTTGTAGATAAATTTCATTGAAAATATGATATAGCAGATGTTTAAAATGGGAGAAAAATAAATATCAAAGTGAATTATTTCACCTTGGCTACATGTAGGTAATAACCAGCCCGGATCACACAATCCTGTATCACAATGTCCGCTTATATGATCACAGCTTGTGTTGTCTTTACAATGGCACGTTTGGTTACATTCAATACCGAAGTTCCCATGATTACATTCTGTAAAAAAGAAACATCCTATGAAAAAAACATCCAAGTTAATAGAGTATACTTATACATTTAGCTTTCTTTGACATCACGACACGCAGCAGTTTGCGTGATGCATCAACTGTAAAATTGAAACAATACAAATAATTTTAGACGTGCGCTGTATTAAAAATATACTTAACTTCATCATTGAGTGAAATATTTTAATCAGTGAAATGTATTGAAATCTATGAAATGCTTTCTGAATATGTCTAATTTGACGGAAAGATAGAAGAAAAAAACAATGTATGGGAAGCTGCATCAAGTGAAGTTGGTCTTTTCTTAAACTTATTGGCACTATATGTTCATATTGTGACCACCTATAGTGTTTAGAGTTCTATACACAACATATCTACTTTATGTCAAAATATGTTTATATTATATTTACAAAGAAACTGTGAAGCAATTATCAGTATTTTCTAATATCAAATTTAAGCATAGAATATCTTTAAAAGCATTTTTGTTCTATGTTTGTATCCGATGGAATTGAAAGTTACCAAAGTTTTAGCTGTATCGGGAACTTTAATCATTAGATAAATGAGCGTCAGTTATAAAAGTTGATGACAATGTTTGTTAATTTTAGTTAAAACGTGTTTAAGAATAAAATCTTATACGAAAATGTCAAACCAGAACAAAACATGCATTTGTAAGAGAAACGATATACAGTACGTATAATTAAAAATGAATATTTCTTTTCAAATCGCCATCCCGGTATGTAAATAACATTCGGACTTAGTAATCGTGCAGTAACTATCCGAACAGGATAAATATAAGAACCCCACTTATACGTTTAATGGTCGTTTATTTACAAACAGGTCTGCAAGTTCCAACAACCTCAGGTCGGACAATTAGTAGAAAAATTGTAAGGATCTGGATAAAGTGTGATCCCATGGAAGCATAAATCACAACAAAATTACATAAAAATTGCAGACTCGGTATTGTTTTGTTTTTACTTTTTTTTTCTGTGTGGAGTTTCTATGTTAATGTGAATGATTGTGTTTATATGTTTTTGAAAAAAAAAAATAAATAAAAAAAAAAAAATGATTGAGTCTGTACATGAGGGATAATGAAAAATTGCAACATCACTAACGCCCCTAGCACCGGGTTAAACGGTGCTCAATTTGCAGCACTGAAAATATTGGACATAAAGCATACACCAGCTTATTATACTAGTCTACATTTGCATGACGAACCTGAGTGTTATCGAGTGGTTTTCCTTTTCATATCATAACTTATAAACAATATTTAATGAGATTTACAACAATACTGTTAAAAAATGTTTACGAAACGATAGAATGCTTGGGTTTTAAACCGACGGAAAAATATATTATTAATGCAGTTTTTAAAAAAGTGTTTCATAAACTATATGAAAAACCTAATCATGAATGTTACCTAAGCTGCCGTAATTAAATAAAGTTTTTTGGTCCTGACTTTTAAATCCTTTTATACATACCGTTATCAAAATTCCCTACTCAAATTTAATACATTTTTACACGACTATGTCCTTTTTATAAAAATGTCCGTACGCGAACAAAATTTTTTTAAGTACGTGCGTGCAACGTAACTGTTTTTGAAAAAAAACTTAATGACTTAGAAAACAACAACATAAACATTGCTAATAATTAGCTGTTTACACCGACTTTCCACTCTATCTCGAAAATGCCGTTCGCTCGATTGTCAGAACACCAAAATTTTGGAGAGGGTCGTTGGTTTGCCGTGTGTATGGCCAAAATGGCTTTTTCAGTTGTCTTCAGTCAAAAAACAAGGCCAGTATGAGTTCACCACTGATTTATAACACGATGATATATGTTTAGAACGACATCAAATAAATGTTATTTCTAATAAATGCTGTAAACAAAGGTTCAATAGAATGTTTTAATAAAAATAGGATTGACTGATTTTGAAACCAGAACATTGAAATTTTTAAATATAAGTACAAAAATAAGAAGTGTTATCAATTTCCAAATCCACATGTAAAGAATAACAATCTGGTTTAGAAAATAAGCCACTCACTTGACACAATATATAATTTCATCATATCAATACAATACAATGAGGGGCATATTAGTGTTTGCATCAATCAATGGTAATATAATTTTACCTAAATGTTTTAGAATCATATTTATGCTCTTATAGAAAAATATTTAATTATAAGTAATGTGAAACATATTATACTTTTATCATGTAACAAAATGTTACAAAATGCCTTGTGTCGAAAATGAAAATACAAGACCATTACTTCCACTATTTTATTTTAGCAAGCAATTATCATAGTATTGCAAGCAATCCATAAGTCACCTACCGGTTAGAACCCCAGCAACATTCTGAAGGGCCATTGGCCATTCACTAATGTTTCAATTTTTCTCTATTTTAAGTAAATTTGTTGGAAAAGTTCTTTTAAAGTGATCTCGGGAAACAGTTTTTATGAACAGACAGACAGACAGACTGAAGGACACTCTAAAATTAATTTTTGAAACATCCCTGTTACCAAAATATAACATTTTTAAAAGCAAAATTCTTAAAGAGGAGATAACTCTTGAAATAAAGATGCAAGACTTCAAACATGACGTGAGTGTTAACAAATAACAATTAGTAATGAAGCTGTTCATAATAAATGTTTATTTTGAATTTGAAGTAAAAGAATGTTAAAAAATGAAAAAATGAATATGAAAAATTCAAAGTTTTTGGAGAAGATAATTCTGGTAATATGTATGCTAGATTCATAAACCTTGTCATATAAGCATGATGTGGAAATTTGAAGTAAATTCTATAAGTAATGAAGAAGTTGGAGTAAAACATACCAATTTCTCGAAACAAATCTAAGTTCAAGGGGGACATAATTCTTAAAATAGTCTTGCTAGAGTATTGAACCTTCCCACACATGATTTAAGTGATAATAAGAAACATATATATGAATTTTAGAGAAGATACATTAAGCAGTAAAGAAACTTTTCATGAAAATTCTAAGATCAAGGGAGGCAATTCTAATATTTTTTGTTCTAGAGTTATAAAACCTTGTCACATATGATGTGATTGATGACTAGAAAGTTATATTTAAAGTTTGAAATAAATACCTTAAGAAATAAAAAACTTATAGTGAAAAAGCTGAAAAACTAGAATCAGAAATCTTGTCGAGGTTGCCGACGTTTGTTAAGTATGACAGATTTCAATATACTCCCTATAGTCAAGATTAAAATGATGTGTATTATTTCCATACTACCATTTATACAAGTCATATTTAAAGTTTCATAAAAATTTTAAGCTCTTTTTGACTAATCACAAATATTGTTATATTTGCCATGTTTTAAGCCTATTTGTTGCCATGGCAAGCATTTTTTTTTCAAAATTGGAAGAAAAGAAAAAACATGCATAATCTCAAGACTGCCATATACCCATATTTCAAGTTTCATAAAAATATTTTTAGTACTTTTTGCATTATCACTAGATCCAGTTTATGTGTAAAATTTGCCATATTTTCAGTCTATTTGTTGTCATAGCAACCATAATTTTCAACATAGGGAAAAACGAAAAAGCTTGCATAATCTCCAGACTGTCATCTACCCATATGTCAAGTTTCATAAAAATATTTCCAGTACTTTTTGCGTTATCACTAGATCCAGTTTATGTGTAAAATTTGCCATATTTTCAGTCTATTTGTTGCCGTAGCAACCAGAATTTTCAACATAATTAAAGAAAAAGACGTGCATAATCACCATACTGCCATCTACCTATATTTTAAGTTTCATAAAATTATTTCCAGTACTGTTTGCGTTATCACTAAATCCAGTCTATGTGTAAAATTTACCATATTTTCAGTCTATTTGTTGCCATAGCAACCAGAATTTTCAACATCGGAAGAAAAGAAAAAAGACGTGCAAAATCTTCATACTGCCATCTACCCATATATCAAGTTTCATAAAAATATTTCCAGTACCCGGGATCCAGTTTTGTGGACAGACGGACTGACGGACTGACAGACGGATGGACAGACGGACTGAGGGTAAACCTTAAGTCCCCTCCGGTAAATCGATAGGGGGACTAAAACATAAGAGTTCAATCAAAGCAATTATAAAAGCAGGGCAATATTTACATAATTAAGAATTACACATACACATATAGGGATATCCATGATATTCTTTTGTGAAACGATTATCACGGTAAAGTGATCTATAGTTTCCGATAAAGTATTACTGTAATAATAATTACAACAAGGACTGTCATGCAAAAGTCACGAATCCCCCTGAAAAAAGTTTTGTAAGTATTTCAGAAAGGTATTATGAAAAGGAAAGAGAAAAAAGTAACTATTTTCTTAAAACTGCTCTTATAAAATGAAGGGCTATTCTAAGCATTTTACCACATTGACCCTGGAGGTAGGGACACAGGTCTTAGACGACAGGTTGTCTTGATGTAGTAGACATTTATGACACTTTATATTTTATTAGTTCAATGCATGACAATGATACAGGCCGGATACGGATGTGTATTAAGTCTTATTGTGGGAATGAGTACATTCAAACTTATAATGAGATCGACCAAGAGGGTCGTGGGTTTAAAACGCGACACTTTGTCTTGACGTGGTAGACATATATCCTAGGTTAATTAAAAATCCTTCCACGCATGACAATATTACAATTACGGACACGAATGTGTGTACCTTTATACTGTAATTATGAGAATGTGAACCTTCAAACTGAAGGTGTGATTTTGATCTTTCAGGTAGGGTCAGGGGTCTTTGAGGCAACATATCACCATGATATGATAGACATTTGTCACAGTACAGTCCGGACACAAATTGTGTGTAAGTATATGACGCACACACAAACAGACAGATATACCGACAGTCAGGCGGACGGTGAAATTATAATAAAGGGCATAAAAAATTGATTTTTCCCAAATAATGGAATGTTATTTTGACATTAAAGTCGGAAGAACAAAGAGAGTGTTTTAACCATTTAGTTACGACTTACCTTCCGCACATGCCTCGCCTTTCCATCCTGCAAGGCAACCAGGTGTCTGACATTTCCCTGTCACTTGATCACATGTTTCATTGTCTGAACAGTGACAACTATGCAAACATCCTGATCCAAAGGAACCTAGATCACACTCTTTATAAAAAAAAAACACATTTCCTATCATATTCGTGAAATAATGATTTCTTTTAGAATGTGTCGAATAGTATTAACGAGGACATGTAAGTATTTTCAGTAAAATATTTAAAAACAGGACAGAGACAGCTAACTCTAAAGTATAATCTATGTAATAGTTTTGCCGCAATAAAGTTATTATTTCCCGTGAGTAAATATAATCAATATTTTCTTAGATACGACGGAATTATTTACCAATTTCATGTACCGTTAAAAGTTATTCTACAAATAATATTATCATGATAAGGTGTTGAATTCGTGTAATATTACAACTGACATAGTAAATCACATGCAGAGACAACATATCACCATGATATGATAGACATTTGTCACAGTACAGTCCGGACACAAATTGTGTATAAGTATATGACGCACACACAAACAGACAGATATACTGACAGTCAGGCGGACGGTGCAATTGTAATAAAGGGCATAAAATAAATTGATTTTTCCCAAATAATGGAATGTTATTTTGAGAAAGTGTTTTAACCATTTAGTTACGGCTTACCTTCCGCACATGCTTCGCCTTTCCATCCTGCAAGACAACCAGGTGTCTGACATTTCCCTGTCACTTGATAACATGAGTAATTGTCTGAACAGTGACAACTATGCAAACATCCTGATCCAAAGGAACCTAGATCACACTCTTTATAAAAAAAAACACATTTCCTATCATATTTGTGAAATAATGATTTCTTTTAGGATGTGTCGAATAGTATTAACGAGGACATGTAAGTATTTTCAGTAAAATATTTAAAAACAGGACAGGGACAGCTAACTCTAAAGTATAATCTATGTAATAGTTTTGCCGCAATAAAGTTATTATTTCCCATGAGTAAATATAATCAATATCTTCTTAGATGCGACGGAATTAACTACCAATTTCAAGTACCTTTAAAAGTTATGCTATAAATTATATTATCATGATAAGGTGTTGAATTCGTGTAATATTACAACTGACATAGTAAATCACATGCCTTTCCATTAATACAAATTATAAATAAAAAATTAGTAAAGTAGCATTTTGTCAAATATCTATTTGCCAACCAAGAATGATAGATTTTCATATGTGTTATTATTACATTATTACATTACATAATTACACACTGAATTATATTTTGTTTGGTTTTACCTTTCTCATATAACTTGAATTCACATAAGGTCAACACGGTCTGGTTCAATTCTACTATGAAGTATTGTGCAATTATTGTGTCTAAGTGTTTCGTAAAACTCCGTGTTCTTTTATCCATTAATGGAACTTTGTAAATCTCCATTTTATTTGAAGCTATTCCTGGCTTCATTGACACGTTGCCAGCATAAATTGTAGCATCTTGTAATTGCCAGTTAGAATCTGCAACAAAAAGGAAAACAAATAGATTTGTAACAAACGTTTTAAAAACGAATAAACGTCGTCACTTGTTTAATAAGCTAACTTGCCTAATGATTGACCTTAGATTATACATGTATTTCTACTGTCTTATATGCCTAAAAATTAAATTGTCTATTATTCAATCCGACCTGTTTAACAAACCATAACCTTTATTATAATTTGATTTCAAATAATTTTTGAAGATACTTATATCGTAATATCCGTTCGTTTCATTTCCTTGTTAGGTTATTACTTTTTAAAACTAATTACATTACGAGTTTTTTTTTAATGAAATTCGGAAAACACTTTCTCCGTAAAGAATATGTTATTAAAAGAAGATGAAAATCTAAATACAAAACTTCATGTAGTTAAACAATTTATATAATCTTACTTTCTGCACGTCCAAATATCTTCAAAGAACCTATTAAGTATTTTTGTCCAAGATCAATTTGCCACCATGAAGGAAAGTCTCCGTTTGTAACACTGCAGCATTTACAATCATCTATTGAATAATTGTGCTCTCCGTCTATTGCTTTACTAGAGTTAAAATCTTGTGGATCATTATATGGAGAAAATATACTGGATTGGCTTGTTGTTACGTTTGCTCTGATACGTTCAATAAGATTGAATTCTGAAACGATTAAATTGAAACTTCTTTCATCGCAAAAACAAATGTCCGGCGAGTGACACATATGAGCGTGATGAAAACCAGTATAGAACCATATTGTCTATGTTAACAATATGCATCATGTCAAAATAAAAAACAACAAAAACTGTTGGGAATATAAAAGAGACAAGCCATTTAACTCAGTAGGCCGGTGAAGACAAGAATCACGGTTGTCCTGTTCAACAAGATCCTATGTAAATATGTTTTGTTCGAGGTTAAGATTGGTTCAATAATGATAAATTCTAAACCATAAAAACTGAATTTAGCAACATATTTGAACTCAATGTGAGAACTGAAGCCTCAAAGAATCAGACGACTGCTCTAGGAAACTTGCCTTAATGTTTATATCAAGATTCCACGACTAAGCTATCTGTTCAGGTGTTTCCTCATGCTCAGACTTTTAACCGTGATGCAAAACAATTCTTAGAACTACATAAAGCTAATTTTATTTGCAATTTTTACATATGATAAGTTTTGTTGACATAGACAATGTGGTTCTATAATGGATTTCATCATGCTTACCGAACACCTGTGATCACAAATGGAATATCAATACAATCAAAATTTAACATCTTTAACAGTGTAAACTTAAATCTTATATTACCTGCTGGTAGCCATGAAAACAGTTTAATTATAACAGTTTGTTAAGACTAAATGTAACAATGAATGCCTGACATTAATAATAAAGCCAGAGGCTCTATAATTACCTATGTTGTATATTCAACTAAATAAGGAACCTTTGACACAAATAAAACTAAATACTAGAATTTTCTTTCTTACTTTCTATTGGGGTGTAAACATACAGCTTAGATAGTGATATACTGGGAGAATTTTTCGTTTGTCAGATTATTTATTTGCAACAATTGTAGAGAAAGAAATTATAGGCATATCTTTCAAGTGTTGGAAATCGAGAAAACTTACAAATGACCATGAACCAGTTCTTAAAATACAGTAAATATGTGCAGCCAGAATTTTTTAAATCTTTAAATACATTGGATTAAACATATGTCAGTAAGATTTCTAGAAAGTTGAGGAAAGTTGGACACACAAAGTTACAAATTTATTTTTTAGCTGACATCATTTCCGTGTGTTAATTTTAGTATCTCACCATGCAAATTAAACGGTTCTGTAATCAAAGACAGAAAAATGAAAACAAATGAAGAACAAACTATTTGAATGTGACTTTTGGGACTTTAATAGAGTATATTGAAATTGTACAGTGGTCGAATATGAACTGACAAAATGCATGACATCGTCTAAAGATACTTTCATGTTGGATTAAAATACTGTATTCTATATTTTATGAAATTCATTTGTATTGTAAGATATTTGTATTGTTATGTGATAATGAATATTTATTTTATTTTATAATAAGTTTTATTCTTTATAGAATATGTTTAATATAGTTTTACAATAATCAAGTCCTTTATTTTATAGTGTTTTCGGTATTTTCCCTTAAAAAATAGACCACATTCATTGTAGTGTTAAAGTATGTTCCATAACAAAGTCTGGTATGTAAATATTTATCTATTTGAGTTTTTTTTATTGTATTGTAATTGAATAGTTTTGGGATTATTATTTTGACATGTTTTATTTAAGGATAAATGTACGTCGAGTCCGGTTAGAGGTCGCACCTATGTATATATTCTATACATTTTATGTTTAGGAATGTTACTTGCAGGAACTTAATTCTTAGCAACATGATACTTATAGATACGGACTATTTGCGGACTTTGTATATATTCTTTGTAATAATAGGGCCCGTAAGTCTCGTTTACTTTCACTTTCGATTTACCACTTCCGGGTACATCGGCAGACTTATTTACCGTTACGCATATAGGTAACCCGAAGAACTCGAGAGATATAGAAGTTAAATTTGTTTCGGTCCGCTTCAAATTTGAAGGAATGGAAAACACTGGTCAAAAAATGCAGGTAGGTCAATTATCTGACAGAAAAACGAGGGATTTATAAAGTTAAATAAAACTAGTTTATTTTCGGATAGTGACAATTTTTTTCGGATGTTTTGTCAAGGTAGTGAATTCTAGTTGTTTAGCTTTTAGTATTGTTTTAAAACTACTGATGTGAGAAATTTATTCAAACCATTTTAACTTATTGAAATAAACAATTGAGAAACACTTTAATTCTAGTGTTTATAAAAGTTATACAAAATTCGGACATTGAACAGTAATTCGGATATTTCATCCCTTCCATTTTATCAAGGTTTCAATTACTTACATTAGTATAATAAACCCAGGTCCCAAGTAAGAGTTTTGATTATTAAATAATTAGATGGATAGATCATAGATGTATGCAAAGTTTAATGGTATTGTTCCATTTCTAACTATGGAGAATAGTATCATTTTAGGCACTAACAGTAAACACTTATTTTTTTATTCTCTTCCTTTTTCAATTATATATACATGTTAATATGGTACCTAGCAAATTATGATGGAATTAAAAAAATATAATATTTGAATAAACCATTTCAGATGTGTAGACAGGGAGGTATATGACAAGTACATGTATAGAATATACAGTTCTTCACTATGGACCATTAATCAAATGTTTGCACTGCCTATGATCCTGAAATATCTATACATCAAAGGTAAATACATGTAAAATAATTGATTATTTTTTAGTTGAGATCAGAAAGATAAACAATTATCAAAATATTTTAATATTTTTTGGATTTCACTGCATAATAATTGATAAGTAAATAAAACATGAAAAACAGTCATGTTTCACATTGAAGAAGATCAAATTTTTTGACTGTTATATATTACATGTATGTGTTGTTGTTTATCTTTAATGTTTATTTACTTCAAATATGAAATTTTCTGTCAATCATGTCAAGCTTATTAAGTTTAATGTAAATATCATTTCTAGTGTTTTACTCAGTGAAATATATTCAGGTCTAACATGTTTTCATTCTGCAGATAAAAAGAAAAAAGATGAAGGGACTTTGTCCATGAAGACCTTTATTGCAACTACCATCTTCCAGTTCCTTAATTTGAGAATGATCTCAGAGAACACACAGTTACATTGAAATATTAGTTTAATATAAGCCACTGAGAATAGTCAAATGTACTTTCCTGAAGAAGATGAATGACATGCAGCACAAAAATCTTGATGTAAAAGAGTTTGATTTTATGGTATTTGACACTATGATTCCATAATGTAGTTATCTTGTTAATGTCACAGTGATAGAAACAGAGTAAAATATCCACATTTCATTGCAGTTTTAAGTATTAAAACTAGATGTTCTATAAATACCAAAGTAGAAAACACATCAGAGATAAGGATTTTCATGGAATCACAGTATAGTCATATTTCATTATGGACATTAAATGATAATGAAGTAAAGATGAAAAAGAGATAGCAAAACTATTATATATCATCTACTACTAATATTGTGAGGTAATCATTGATAAGCTCACAAATTTGCATTCAAAGCTTTGATATCAAGCTGACCATTTTTCAACTAGAATATGTTTTATAACTCTATGATAATTTGTTATTGTTATTTATGGTAATTTTCAAACTCTTTACATTTGTAAAAGGAAACATTCTTATTCTTGTATAAGTAAACTTTCACAATGTAAAGGTACATTGTCCAAATAACTAATAATAATTTCAAGTGCTTTCCTGAAGTTTTTCTTCCACTGGAATATCAGTGTGATATATTTGCAAAGCAGTGCACTATAAATTGTGTAAAAATAAAAGTTTATCAAACTTATGAACTGTTTTTGTTTTGGTTCTACTATTTGGCATATATTTATAGCAGTGCTTGATCATAATGGTTCATCTGCAAAATAAGTGTCACTGTGTACTTTAAGCAATGGTTAGATTGCTTGAATATACAAGCATTGACTATAGTAAATACTATGCATGTCATTTGAATTTTGTCTGTCCTGAAATCGAAACAGACACTATCTAAATGATACTGATGAAAAGTTCTTGACAGCTCTTCAATGACTACATTTACACATGGACAAAAGTTAAAAGCATTCATTGTGTGTTTTTTTTAAAAAAAAAACATTGACAATTTTGAAACATCCCAATGGGTATATTAATGTACCAGTGATGTAATTGTTTTGTATCAAGTGCAAACCCTAAGTGTTGCTTGTTTTGTATAGATGATTCACTTTTGGTCAAATTTCAACAGGTTCAATACATTATAAAACAGGTAATTTGAAACACAAAGAAGTATATGGTATGTAATAACTGTCCCTCTGTCACTAAAATCTTTCAAGGAATGCAGAATTGCAAGTCTTCTCCAATTTTGTGATTAAGAGACAGACTAGTCTTGGGCTTTCAAGGGCTAGCAAGCTACAATGTAGTGTTTTGCTACAGAATACTCAACACAGATGAATTGCATTAATATTGTTTACTCTGGTATTACTACCTGTCATGTACAATGCAAATCATGGCTTTTCTAAGAGCAGTGACAGGCTATTACTGAAAGGAAATTTACACATCTTGCCTCAGACACAAGTTTTTCTTTGAGATGATTTTTATGAAATTTAAATGATGGTTATAGATTACATTACTTTTACAATTGCAGTGATCATGGTGATAGTATGAAATGAAACTCAATCAAGATAGAAACATTTTAATGCAGATCATTTATCTTTTTACCATTCTTGTCACCTTATGAGTCTGTTTAAAACAATTTTATCTTAACTGTTTTGAAACTACATGATGCTTGGTTGAAACTGTTTTGGACAGCCATTTGCAGAAGATAAATTATCTTTGAATAATTAAGTTAATACAAAGTTACAAATGACAGGTTATTTATTTGTAACAAAGACAGGTTATTTATTTGTAACAAAGACAGATATTTTGTTTAACATTTTTACACTGACATATATCTTTGAAGAGTCTTCAACCTTAGTTTTTATTAGAATACAAACATTCAGTCACACAGTTTACACAAGACATGGAGCTTTAAGAAGCTTTAATTCAGTCAAAATATGTAATGGACTGCCATGTCTCTACCACTTTGTACTCCAAGACTGTGTATGGTCATTTCCTTTTAACTATGTCAGGTGGTATCACTATTTGGTTTCTAATCTGATGGTGAACACTCCAAAATAAATCAAGAGCCATGCCAAGTACTCAATATCCAACCATGAAATCACATACCTGCATATTAAGAAAATTTATCATGAGTTAAAAGCAATTATAATTGGTCAATTCAATCATTTTCATATTGTCATGAATAGAAAATAATGTTGAAAAGGAAGAAACACTTCTTGGTGTCCTATTTTTGTAGATTTGCTTTGACAACTGATCTTTAAAAAATTGTGATAGTGACTTAGTTCTTTTAACCATTTACTGAACATGATTTAACTAAAAAATATGACACACTTACTTGAGAAAATACTTTAATCAGTATTTAACATGAATTAACTACATATGCCATACTGTTTGTTTATTTAGCTACACTGTAATTATTTACAAAAACGAGAACATTATCTTATACAAGAATATTTATTTTTCATTAATGTAGTTGAAGTAGCTTTAAGTATATATTTCTTACCAAAACGATTTTACAGCAGAGCATGCATGTGTATTTACATCGGATACTGACGTCTTTCATCTCACCACTTTCCTCAGTCTAAATATCTACACGAGCAAAATATTTCATTAAATTTTATGACAATTTAAATTGGTAATATATACAGCTTGACTGTTTATGCTTTATAAAGATAATAATAATAATAAATAAAATTTTCAGTTAGAAGAAAATATATTCAACTAAAACACACTTATAATCATATTGAAACGTTTTATCCGAAATATGCGCTGTCCGAAATTTCTAAACATTATATACTTCTGAGAGATAATCAGGTAGCGCTATAGAAAACTGATGAAATCAAATTCACCAGTCTGAAGTCAGATGCGAATGATGTTGTATCAAATAACAAATTTATTAGATTTACATGAACATGAAAAATATTACAACATTTATTGCGATAAACTGAATTCGAAATGACAAACCCACCTGAAGATTATACGAAGTTGTCTTTCATTGATACTTGTTCACAAGATGAAGCCATTTGCATTTCGTTACAAAACAAAACACTCTGCCAATTTCTACATATCCTTTGCTTTTCCGTGTAAGTTTTACTTTCCCATCGGCATACAAGTATTACCCAATATAGATAAGCAATGTTGTTGATATTTGTTTGTACCCGGAAGTGCAAAATATCGTGAAATCTCGCAAGTCACATGACGAGACTTACATACCCTATTATATTTATCTAAATTAACATTAACCTGCTGGAACTGAAAGTGGCATTTGACACTGTTACAGAATCAGACAGCCGACACTTCTGTGTAGACTGTCAAGTCTATATATGTTATCAGCTCATTTTAGGTTCTGTATTTCAAAATCCCTTAAAGTGTAAATTGACTGTTTACCGTGTGATAGAATTTTTAGATTTTAGCATATCATATTTAAACGTTGTAAGGGAAACGAAACGAAAGTTGCGATCACGTTTACAATTATCTGCCTAATTTAAGGGTAGGAAGGTAAAGGATAACTACTTTTAGCTATTCCAATCATGTTAGCTTCACAGCGCCTTCTTAACATATTCTAAAATTTTTGCAAAGCTAAGATAAATTTTCTGAAACAATTTGATTAGTTTGGTTGTTTCTGAACATCGTAGATATTTCGTATGCAGAAGTAAATAGATATTTGATCGCAACTGGTGATTTGAAAAGGGAAACATGCTTGCCAATCAATATAATTAAAATGTCGTATTTAAATCATTTAACTTGTCATTTTTGTTAGAAGTGTTGTCAATATGAATCAAATCTAGATCTATATATAGGCAGATGGATGGATGAATGGATAACAAAGTCATGACAATCTATCCAAAATTCAATAGTCAGACCTTGACAGTTATAAATCATACCCTTAAAGAAATAACAAAGTTAAGACAATATAAGAAGAATACCATCGTTTTCTGTCAAGTGCATTTAAAAACAATGCCCGGGTAATCGGCCAAATGCTTTGTAATGAGCCACCAGTGCTTATTGACATTCGTGATTATATTCCTGAACATTTAAACCTGAACAGTACCTTAGTCTACAACGGTGCACTCAAAATTGACACTTATTTTATGATTATAATGCTGTTGTTAATACGGCCAACAGAGCTGTTTTCAGTGCCTTCAATCAAGAAACAATCTTAATATGAATTCAACACTATGATATATATTTATAATGACATAAAATAAACTTCATTTATATCTACTTTTCACAACAACTGTAAACAAAAGTTTGATGACTTTTTTGATAAGACTAGGAATAACTGAAAATATTGCATTAAATTTAATAAGCATCGCAAAAAGAAGGGAAGGAGAATTGTCTATTTCCAAAATCCACATGCAAAGAACAACAGTCTAGTTTATAACTAAGCATCGACCTGACACAAAAAAGAACTACATCATGCCAGTACAATCACGATTAAAATCGTTATTAGTATTGGTATAAAACAATTATACTATTAGATATGTTAGTCTAATTTTTATTATATACTTATAAATGAAATATTGAGAAATACTGAAGAAATAAAATACGTATTTTTATTTTCCGTATTTTTACTTCAGTGAAAACGTTTTCCATATTTTCACCAGTGTCTTGTCTTACTATTTTCTTCTAAATTCAGCTAATATACAACGTTTAAGAGGAAATCTTTGAAATTATAATGTTTAAAATACGAAAATGTATATAAGAAACAGAAAATTCAAGTTTTTACTCTAAATTCAAGATTTGTCATATTTCACACCACTCGATGAAAATAAATCATGTATTTATAGGAAAAAACTTGAATATCCTCAATATAATTAATTTTATGCTCTTGTAGAAAATGTTTAATTTTGAGTTATATGACACATATGTTTTTTGTATGTAACATAATGTAACATAATGCATTGTGTCGAAAATGAAATTACAAGACCATTACTTTTACGACTAAAGTTAAAAATAATGACAATCCATCGAATAATGAGTAAATTATATTTGCATTTTAGTAAAGAACATAGTGCGTTGTAACAAAAGTGGAGGTTCAAGACAATTGCTACTATTTCCTGATGTCAAGATCGAAGGTTATTTTTTACAAAATCAAGTACCAAACATATAAGGGGAATAACCATGGAATTCTTCGATAATCAAGATATTTTTACTTATGGTTTTAAAACATAGATTTATTACCGATAAATTATATCTGTTATAATAATGACATAAAAGTAATTGTTTTTTTTTAAAAATGAATGTTATGAAGACATTAAAGACAAAAATGTTTTAACCATTTCGTGACGGCTTACCTTCGGCACATGCTTCACCTTTCCAGCCTGCTTTGCAACCAGGTGTCTGACATTTCCCTGTTACTTGATTACATCCGTTATTATCTGAACAGTGACAACTATGCAAACATCCCGATCCAAAGTAACCTATATCACACTCTGAATAAACAAGAGCCAAATTCATCTTACACTAGTGAAATTATCCTTCTGTGTGGAATACTATTCATGACGTTATTTTGAAACACAACGCTGGTATTTTTAAGCAAGCCATTTGAAAACCATTGCAGTAACAACTTACTCAAAAGTAAGTGTGAGCTATGAAATATTGATGCCGACATATAATCATTATTAAGATCATGGAATCCACCATTACTCAGATACATCAACATTTATTTCCCGATTTTAAATACCTTTACATGCGCAACATATTTTAATAATGTCAAGATGTTTAATTCCTTAAGTAAGACAATTACCATTGTAAAATACTTGCACTTACATTGATCAAATAATAATTAAGTCCTTAAAGCCAAACACTTTAGTTACCGTATAGTGGCAACTTGTCATATTTGTCGAGCACAGATGATAACTCTTTTTATAATTACATTGCAAAGATTACATAATTACATACTTAATCATATTTTGTTTGGTTATACCTTTCTCATATAACTTGAATTCACACAAGGTCAACTCTTTTTGGTTTAATTCTACTAAGAAGTTTTGTGCGATTATGGCATCTATTTTTTTCGTAAAATAACGTGTCCTAGCATCCATCGATGGAACATTGTAAATCTCCATTTTATTTGAATCTTTTCCTGGCTTCATTGATATGTTTCCAGCATAAATAGTTGCATTTTCCAATTGGAAGTTATAACCTGTCAAAATATGGATTGGTAACACACGTATAACGAATAATCGTCTTTTATTGTTTTATAAGCTGGTTTGGCATTGTTGACATTAATTAGATTTCTTCTGTGTAATATGCAAAAAATAAATCGTTCTAATTTTTCACTGATAACTAGTATCAAAATTTTGTTTTCAAACATTTTTTTGAAGATACATTTGTTGTAACATCACAGATTATCTTTCTTTCGTTTCGTTTTCTGATGAAGCTAATTATATATTTGATAACTAATAAAATTACGAGGATAGTTAATGCAAGTTTGAAAACACATGTTCCATATTAAATCTATCATTAATGTACTATAGAAATCTTAATACAAAACCTCAAAATATAAAACCTTATACGGTTAAACAAATTATATTATCTTACCTGCTGCACGGCCAAATATCTGCAATCCACCTATTAAATATTTCTGTTTAAGATCAATTTGCCACCATGAAGGAGGGTGTCCCTCTGTTACACTGCAACATTTACAATGATCTATTGAATAATTGTGCACGCCGTCTATTGCTTTACTAGAGTCAAAATCTTGTGGATTTGTGTATGGAGAATAAGTACTGGATTGGGTTGTTGTTACATTTGCTCTGATACGTTCGATAAGATTGGAATCTGAAACGATTAAATTGAGACAAATTTGTCGAATAGCAAAAAAAAAGAATATAATAAAATCAAAATTGTACATTTTTAATAGTGAGCAGTGATATCAAGATACCAACGTTCCATTCAAATTGTAATAAAAATGAATTATAACAAATACATACTTAAAATGCAGGAAATGTTGTTTGAGTGATTTGTTTGGGAAAGGTACGATGATAAAATAAGATTTCTAATGTCACATTTTGTTCATATCGCAAAGTTCGAATTAGGGAGGGTGGGTGGTGGTCATTTATCAGCTTTCCAAGTGTAAATGGTTGGTGTTCAGGTCAATATCAAAATAATAATAACGTTAGATTGTACCATAGTTCTTTTCAATTTTATAGTCTAGTTCATGTATATATTCAAAAACCTACGTGACTCACAAAATACTATACATATCAGTCGGAATGTATCAGTAACGTTTATAAAGAGTTTGGGAGTATTTGTATATCAAAGGTAGATGTTATATTTCTTATCATTTTTCGTTATAAATTGTTGGTCAATGACCATTATAGTAGCTAATCTTTCTAAATATTAAGCCAATCAAGCTCAACTCGTAAACGGAGTATAATGCCACAAGTATGTCACTAATATCAGCATAATGTGATCTTGCAATCATTTGTACTTTCTGTTTTGAGCATACATTCATAAGATTCGTACCGTCTCTAGCGAAACACTTTGAAATAAGTCATAACAGAAGATAAACGTAGAAAAATTCCTTCCACCGAGAGAAATGAAAACAGATATAAAACAAAACTTGTAGAATTTATGTAACTGAATATGTTCATTGGAGAAAATGCACATGGGGCATTCTATTTCACAAATCATTTAAAATTCCTACTTTGATGCGTTAAAGTAAAGTAAGTTTAATTTGTTAATTAAGGTCCAATAGTTTGTGGCTATTGTAATGTTTTCCGTTATAAAATTGAATGGTAATTTTTGAATGTTCAAGCTTTAATATAATTATTGTAAGGATTTGCAGTCCTACATGACCCCATACATCTGAACACTAGCTAATTATCGATGAAATATAAGAGCAGTTCTATAATATTGATATTGACTCTAAGAGGTACTTTATTAATAATTAACTTTTGGGCTACTCGAGTACTAATTTGTTACCATTGCCAACATAAAGTCAAATTAATACTTGGTTTCGATAATGGCCATTATGAATTCGAGAGCCATTATCGTATAATAGCGAGAAGCAACCAAATATTAACGTCTATAATACATATGCCAAGTGTGCATTGAAAATACTAAATTAAGACATTCGCCACTATTCTTGGTTGTCGCCCTTTCTAAGAAAATGTAAGCAAGTATCCGTTATTCAGTCGTCAACCTCCGATATTCTAAGAAAACATAGTAATCCAAAATAAAGATGATAAAGTGTTATTTAATTGTTGTGTATGATTTTATATTAAGAGCATAGTGATATTGAATTGAACAAATCTAAGGCTGATTTTGTCAAGTAACATATCATATAGCTCAAGATAACACCGACCATGATCACGGATCCAGATCTGTTCCCTGTATTGTTGATGTTTCTAGTTGTTCAGTTGTTTCACATAGTCATATAGTTCTGAAGATGATAACTCTAGTTTTATATAGATGAATAATTCTTTAGCTTATATTGCTTTTTTTATATTTTCTGCTGCCTTCACATTACAGGTCTACCGTCAATATGAAATCATTTTACGAATTTCGGCGGGTCACGTTTTGCTTTGGCACAGTTATTGAATATATTTCCCGAGTTTATAGGTATTCAATGTTTAACATGTTGTGATGTGGCTTGATAATGTCAGATAAACATAAACCTTTGTTTGAAAGTGATTCCACTTAATTCAACGTCAGCGGCTATCTTGCAAGTCACTTAAAGTTGGTTTCGTCATTTTAAACGTGCGTTCATTCGCTCGCCCATTATGGAAAAAATTCCGAGTAGCCAGGCGGTCGAAATCGCATAATCTTGACCAAGATATTGCCAAAATAGCATTGAATACCCTAGACTTTATAACTATGCATAGTAACATAGATATAAATAGTTTTGTTTGCTTTATCAAAAGGATTGCTTTTGTTCTATAATAATTTATTATCATTGTTCTTCTTTCGTTGAGATTTTATGTTATCTCTATTAAACCATTTTTTGCATGTTATTAATATCTATCATGGTCATAATTTACTTTTAAAATAGTAATGGACTTTAACTTTCCTATGAGGACCATGGTTGTTCATTTTGGCCATCTTACGTCTCGTTGAGATACTTATTTTTTATCATATTATTAAACAAACAATTTGTGGGTATAATATTCAAAGGACTTTACTTTACACTGTCATTATAATTATTAAATCTTCAGAAAGTTTAACATCGAGACTTATGACCCCGATGTACAATATGATTTTATTTGGCTCTACAATATCTTGCATACTTATAAATATTGTCATGACAATAACGACGACTATTGTTATGAAAATATAAGTCAAAATGGAGTCATAATTACCTGCAAAGCATTTGATTGTAGTCGCTTGTAAAAGGAGCAGCACAATACAATAAAGTAACGTCATTGTGTCTAAGTAGATATTCTGTGAAAGATAATTCATATACACATATACTATCATAAGCAGTTTGATAAATATTGTTATTTCCGACCTTTAAAATGTAACCAAATAAACTTAAGGTTCTTGTCCCACATGATGTTCTGATGTAATTATTAATTTCATTTAATCTTATCAATGCCTCATATTTATTTCAGAGCCCATTACTGTTGATTTTGATAGATTTCTTTGATTTTATGTATTGTTTAATTCTGGTGTAAAATAAACAGATCATTTCATATTGACATATCTTGGCAGCCTGTTCACATATGATATAAACGACATTCCTGAATAATTAACCGTTTAATTATAACCAATATTTTCAAGTCAATACTTGGCAAATGAAGTTATAAATTATGGGATAACGAATGAACACAATCAGCATCGCCTTTAAAGTAGTAACAGAGTTCTGGTGAATACAAATATGTAACCTTGTATTACATTAAAAAACATAATAATAAAAAATATACCTGGCTTGTTTATCCTTCACTCCACACTGATTATCAAGGAAGTTAAAATTTCTTAAATTTATCTCTCACCGATATCAGAAGTATAAGCTGTTATCTAACATATTCCGGCTTGTTAGCTTCTTAAGACACTGTCAATCAAAATAACTTATTATCTCTATAAAAAATAAGTTTTTAAAATACCAAGAAGACGCCTAGGATAATGTATCTTGACTTTGTTTATATAATATTATTCAAAAAGTGACTCTTATGTAAAAGTTGTCCTGTCATGGGGTCATTAAGCTTTTAATATACTGTTTTACCAAATAAGTTTTATTGTCCGGAACTGATGTTCATAAAAGATGGAAATTGGGAACATTTGTGCCGGCATGTGTGTAGTGAATTGAGTCTTTAACAGATGGCACATGTACACACTGTTCTTAATGTAGACTGCTACTACTATAAGGAATGTTATTAACAAAATACTAATTGTGTGATTGTCTTAAATCTAATCCGGCTGTACATGTACATAGTCTAGCCTTGTTTTAAAGTTTATACTTGGTAAATAGGTCTGTGTCCAGCTAAGTGTTTGTATAAAATAGTTTTGAAGTTATCTGAGTTTAATGATGCAATAACACTTTTTTAAGTCTGCATATCAAATCCTTGAAAAGGCAATTTTAAATTATTTTATATCATGTTTTAAATATTTCTAACTCATTGGATATTTTTCATACACACAAGGCTATTTGAGAATATTAAATTTTACACAGGTTCCAATTCAATAAAATCAACGTCCTCGATAACGTAGGTAATTAATGATTGAATAAATAGCAATTGAAGAAAATATAGATATACACACGTTCAAAAATTATTAAAGTTGTGGCAAATGAAATTAAGAGTCTCAAAACAAAATAATAATACTATTCAAATCTATTTAAAGACTTTTAAAAAATCAAACATATTCAATTTGCTTTTTCTTTTAAAGTTTAATTTTCAGCTGTGCAAAACATTTAACGGATTAACACAAAACAATGTTTTGATAATAATTTATAACAGAGAACATGAACACTTTTATGATAATCAGGAAGTGAAAACAATACTCAAACAATCTGTGCAATTGAAGGTTAGAATACGAAACACATAGTATATATATAATCAAATCGCTCTTACCACCACGTTACTTGGCATTCCATACATACGTTTATTTTATTTTATCGCAATGGAAATGCAAAATATAACAATGAAATTCGTTGAATTTATATCCCCAGCCGAGTACTGGTTATTACTAACACACAAGGCTTTATTTACATAAATTTATCATGCAAATGCATAAATTTGGCATGCAAATTTCCTTTTCGTATTGATGGTTCCAATAACCAATAACGTCCTGTTGAAATCAATCCAGCAGTTGAAAAGTAATAACAATATTGCTCTATATGCATACTGCATCAAGGGCTATAACTCTTTCGTGAAGGCTCTGAGCAGAACAAGGGAATTATATTATCATCTCCCAATGGAATTAATTGTTCCAATGAAGTGTCATTGAAATCCAGCCTGTACTTGCAGAGATATAGCGGTAACAAGATTATTGCTTTATATGCATACTGCATATTTTATCAAGGGTCATTACTCTATGTTGAAGGGTAGGACCGAAATATGGCAACGATAAGCGCCTCTTCTCAAGTATTGATTGTTCCCATTAAGATTCGTTGAATTCAAGCTGCAGAGAAATAGCACGGAAACGATTATTGCTCTATATGGATACTGCATAAATAATCATGGGACATAACTCTGTGTTGAAGGGCCTAACAGGAACAAGGCCATCGTTTGCACATATCCTCTCAGTATTGATGGTTATCATAAGGTTACGTTTAATTCTAGACAGTAGTTGCAGAGAAATAGCCCAGAAACGATTATTGCTCTATATGCATACTGCATACCTAATCAAGGGCCATAACTCTGAGTTAAAGAGTCTGACCGGAACAACGCGGTGATATGCACATCTCCTCTTAGTATTGATGTTTCCCATAAAGTTACGTTGAATTCTAGCCAGAATTTGTAGAGAAGTAGCGCGGAAACGATCATTTCTCTATATGCATATTGCATAACTAACGAAGGGCTATTACTCTTTAAAGGGTCTGACCGGAACATTTCTTTTCTTTATGTTGATGCGTCCCATAAAATTTGGTTGAACTCAAGTCAGTAGTTGCAGAGAACTAGCGCGGACACGAAACTCGAATGGAGGGATGGACGGAAGGAAGGACGAAAACGACGAAACAATACCCCACTCCCGATTCCATCGGCGGGAATAATAAATGACTCATACAACCCATTAAATCACAACGATGGTACGATGCTATCTTACACATGTTTCATCACTAACCTCTGAGTGTGATTACGACTCTATGTTACTGTAAATAATCTTGCGTGCGTCACGTCAAATTAAATATTTCTGAAAATTAGTTCTGAAAAATAAGCAAACCACTTCCCCCACAAAAAATCGTAACATATTCCTCGTTTTGTGATCAAACTTATTTCTTGAGTAGTATAGATCCTGCTTGCAACATTTGCAATTTTGCAATGTTGGGCTGTCTTTAGGGGTTCTGTTTTTCTCTATTCTATTGGATACTACTACAATTGACCCTGTTATTGCACACAACTTACATACGCTAATTTGCATGCACGCTCTCACACGTACGCATTCATGATAAATTTGTATCTGATTGTTTTTCTTCTTGGTTTATTTATCATTAGACGGCGTGCTATGCAGTTGACCCGGATTTAATCTTTTTAAAACCCATTCATTATAAAAATATCCCTTATCAAACATGCAATGATACTCATGTTTAAAAAAGGCGCATTTAGGACAAAGTTGACTAGATGTGCACAATACTGCACATGTTTGCTTGATATAGGGTACTTCACTGATAATACAATGCACATTTGACACAACTCAAACATCAAATGATAAACTTCAAAAGATATTAAAACAACTATGCGTTTTGTGCATTTTAAGATTTCTACCATATCTTTGATATTTTAAAGTAGTTTTAATATTTATGTCCCAAGCAGAGTAATATATTCTCGGACCTCCCTATGTATAGACACCTAGTACCTTGCATTTCTAATGTACAATTGTCCCTTTAGAGCTACAGGGTCGGATTGTTCAATAAAACACACGTAATTAATATGCTGATACAATGAAATGTCAAGAAGTCGATTGCGTTGTAAGAAAATCGGCAGAAGAAGTAATCTGCTCTTGAAAAAAAAAACAGTGACTTTCCTTATTCTGTTTTATTAAAATGTAAATGATATCGGTCAATTCAAATTTATCAAAACCCCAAACCGGTATTAAACACCGCTCAGAGAAATATTATTTCTTAAATATATCCTGCATAACCAAGTCCTAGAATCAGCCTTTAATGCAAAATATCTCGGAATAGAACTGTCTCCAGACCTTAGATTAAATACATATATATCTTGAATAAGCCCCTAATACAAACAGATCCCTTGGCTTTATCAAAAGTAATGAAATGATAAAAACAGAGAAAATGGAAGAACTAGCAACCGAACGCATGCCGAATATGCAGCAATTATCTTGTCTCCCTACACAAGAACCAATATTGACAAGATAAATATGACCTAGAGACTGTCAGCCGTGTAAGAGAACTGGGGAGGCAATTCCTAGAACATTGCAGACTAGAATGTAGGTTTATCAGATTTGATAAGATATACTGTAATCTAGTTGCAATAAATCTCCCACCATGTGTCCAAGCCCTACATATATTAACCATAGATATGCAACCCGTATCCCTTATGTCTAATACATGTTACTAACGTATTGACTCTTTCTTCCCTCTGAAAACATTGCCACCATGCCCGAATTATGTCAGTTCAAATGACGACGTGTATTTATCTTCTGACTTTTACACTAGCGAGAAGGGATACCTGTGGTATTGTTCAGATATGTTTTGTATAGAAAGAAAATATTTATATACATATACTGAATTATACAACTTTGACACATATGTGACCGCCTCGACGACAAAAAAAGTGAAAGGAAAGCAAAACAGCCGGTGATTATTTCATCTTTTTCCTATGGCCATAATATCAACCAAGTAACATCGTTTGCCAAAGAAAAAAGTTCTTTTATAAATATCAATGAATTTAATGTAAAAGGTCTTATATGGTACATTACACAAGACTTAACAATATCTTTCTAAATGTATAAAAGTGTGGGTAACACATATATAAAGAATTGCAATTACTACTTTTGATATAAACAAAAAACAATTGTAGCAACAACAGGAAACACATGTTTGTTTTATTTGTTCTTAAAGAATTGATGATTCAGAGAAAGATATTTAACTAGATGTGTTTATTGAAAGAAAGACGTGGAAAATGCACATGTCACTCATCAATGTTTCTATTGAATGTCATAGGCAGATTGAGTGACCTACTATTTCTAGTGTAAGACTACCGTATAAATTGTTTACTTAAATACCCCGTGAATAAACAAAATATCTGAATTTTGGAAAACTTTGAAAATAAATTAAAATAATCTTCTTTTGTTTTCATCAAAAATGTTTACAAAACATTAAATGATTATTAAATGAATCTCCTATGTTTGTTTGACGTTTACACCTTCATACAGTATGTATGATATACCAAAGGCCAGTTGCAACTGGGAACATGTAATTTGCCGTCCTAAATATGAGCTAATAGGCAAGTATAAATGTTTTGGTGATACCGTTATGTAGAATTTACGCTTAACCGATCTGTAGAAAAGCTATAATGTAATAGAAGCATCGAAACACAGTATAATGTGACATGTTCAAGGAGGCGTAGCCCCTTACCAAGTATAAATCCGATTGTCGAGTGTTTTGATGTTGTTTCTCGTTTGTGTCATAGGCAGAAATAAGTAACAATACCGTCCCTGTCGACACTATATGAAACCCTAGAAAAAAGTAAATTTAATCCCCAAAAGCAACAACAAGAAAAATGAGCCAATCAACAAGCAGGCTCTATGTTTATCTCAGACAGACAGCGCTGTAACAGGAGTGTGGGTAACTAATACCTGCATCCTTTAACACATTGTGCGTGTATTAGAAGTGTACGCTTAAACTCTAACCCGTATTCAATGGAAACGTCTCCAAACTATGGTACAGGTAAGTTTACACCCTAATATAATAATAGCTCAATTACTCTCTGTTAGTCGTACTGTTTTGTAATTTAAAATTATATTTACTTAATATATATTCAAAAAAATCAAATCATAACCAAACTAGTCCTTATCCTTTATACTATACATATATTAATCAATGCAAGAAAAATGATATTTCGAACTATCATTTTACAAAGAAACGGGTTCACAATATCATAATTGATAACGCCTTATAAGTCAGAGTCTATTAAAGTAAAGGTAAGTCAAATCAACATAATTATATGAACGATTCCGAACTAGTTTATGACAGAACAATAATGATACCGGAAACAAAAATTCATGTTTAGATAAGAATGTTTAGCATGTTGTCATATCATATCATTCTAAAATAGCATAAATCTTTTCAAAACTTACTAGAAATAAAAGGTTTAAATGTTGAATATCAAACAAATTCCATTTGTCAATAGCATTTCTTTAAATGTTTTTACTATGTTAAATTTTTCGTTTAGAATGGTTGTAATTTTTAACATAAACACATATGCTTGACAAAATGTTTAATATTAAGAACTGCAGTTCATGCTTGATAAAAGATTCAACATTTATCACATTATTTGATGAATGAATTAATGAAATAATTGTCATATTCGTTTAAAACGACTCCAATACAGTATACTTTTATCAGGTTTTTCTAGTCAAATACATCACATGTTAGACACAACTTCATTTTCATACGCTGTGTTTCTTCGGCCTTGGTTATCTGTAAGTAAGAAATATTGTCACTGATGTACAAGTTTATTCTTCCATTTATCTTTTCCGCCTTAAGATTTTCATCGTTTTTTAACAAAAGTAATTTTGTCACAATATATGCCGGTCGTGAAATTATTCACAGTCCTGCATGATGCTCATGATACAGACTGATGTGAACCTTGACTACTGTGTATTACCATGATATTTGATCTGTTTCATGTGCAAGAAATCATATTTCATGATGGTAAATAATTGACTCAAGTAATTATGAAATTCCTTAATTCAGCAAGAAGAAATGCTTCGGACAAAATTCAAACATTTCATTGTCTTCTTTGACCCCGTCTTTGCACACATTGACTTGGATTATATGTGTAAGCTGAAACTCATAATGGTAAACATATATATCACAATCTCTCAATTTACGATAATAAACTAGTCCGTTTACACATGTTTATACTTAAATACGAACATCTATGAGTTCTAGGCCTGACATGTGGACCGGAAAATATTGAGATCAAAGTATTTATTAATGTTCTTTACCGAATGTTTGTATTATAATTATATAGTTTAAACATATTTTATTGTATATATATACATACAAACATAAATTTTCACAATTACACATAAATACATTATTGTAAATATACAAAATGGGTTGGGCCAAAAGTTATAACAACATTATCGGGGGCCCTTCCCTGAAATACTGACTGCAATGTTATTTAAAAATAGATGTGAAAAAGACATATGTAAAGTATGATTAATCAAGTTGAAATCTAAGAAAAAATAATCAGAAAAAAGAAATTGTAAATAAATATATTTTCTGATATATTGAAAAAACAAAACAAAAAAAAAAATTTGGGAACAAAAAAAAAATTTTTTTCAAAACAAAACAAAAAAAATTTTTTTTTTTTTTTTTTAAAATTTTTTTTTAAAAAATTTAAAAAAAAAAGGGTTTTTTTCCCCGGCCGGTTGATTATGATTTAAATTTTTTCTGCACTGAAATAAAAAATGTTCGCGTTCCCTCTAGCTCGACGTTTGTATGGTATACTGTTGGTGAAGCGCTCACCGTTTATAAAATAAGACGAACAATGGGAGGTTAGTAAATTTCTTTCAGTTTTCTTTTAAAGTTGCTACACGGGGGGGGGGGAGGGGGGGGGGGGGGGGGGGGGGGGGGGGGGGGGGGGGGGGGGTGGGGGGGGGGGGGGGGGCGGGGGGTGGGGGGGGGGGGGTGGGGGAGTGTGGGGGGGGGGGGGGGGGGGGGGGGGGGGTGGGGGGGGGGGGGGGGGGGGGGGTGGGGGGGGGTGGGGGGGGGGGTGGGGGGGGGGGGGGGGGGGGGGGGGGGGGGGGGGGCGGGGGGGGGTGGGGGGGGGGGGGGGGGGGGGGGGGGGGGGGGGGGGGGGGGGGGGGGGGGGGGGGGGGGGGGGGGGGGGGAGGGGGGGGGGGGGGGGGGGGAGACGGGGGGGGGCGGGGGAGGGGTTGGCGTTGAGTAGTGACTTTTATTACCTTCGCTGTAAAAAAGAAATAATATGAAATAGCATTGAAAATAACATTATCTATTCTATGGTACTACAAATAGATTTGACAAAGATATGTTTAAACTAAACATACGTTGAATTCAGCACATTCTTTTTGTATACTGTGTTCATGTTTTTCAAAGTAATTGAATTAAAAATATTTGCAATCAATAGTTTTGTGAATATTTATATGTTTAATAAATTACTTACCTGCGTTTCCGTCTTAATTTTACTACAACCACACCTACTAATACACATATGATCAGACCAGCAATTGATCCGCCAACAACAACTGCTATGAGAGTTGCTGTATTCTTCTCTTCGTTAGCTGGACGGGTATGATTGTTGAAATCATCAACTGTATACAATAATGTACAATATATTATTATCAAACAATTTCATTGATCAAATATATCTATTCCAAAGGTTTCTTTTAAACACAAACCATCTTTTAAGAGTTCTGTTGTCTATGAATGATAGAAGCAAATTACATAAAATTACCTTGATTGCAATGAGAGCCAGTGTACCCTTGTTGACAACCGTTCTGACATACCCCATAGTTACTAGTGCATGTACCTTCAGCACAAAAACAAGTCTCACTACATCGATCACCAAATCTGTTCTTCGGACATTCTAAATATATGAAAAGGTTACAGATATATCAAAACTGTTTTCTGATTAAGTAAATGAAATGATTGTATATATGTGTGTAATCTAATTGATTTAACAAAGCTTTAAAAAATGTATACATACACATATGCATAAAATGACACATCGGTGAAAGGTAAATTTTCCTTACTTGGGTTGTTACCTATTTCTAAGTTTCAAAATTCCTATACTTAAATTCCACAAAATAGAAGAATTAGTAAAATGAGTTTTGTTTTAGAATCTGGACACAAGGTGATCCCTCGGAAGCATTAATCACAACATAATGACAAGAGAATTGAAGACTCGGTTTGATTGAGTCTGTATATGAGGGATACTGAAAACGTGCAACATCCCTCACGCCCCCTAGCACCGGCTTGAGTGGTACTCAATTCTCAATACTTAACAGTGCTGGCATCAATGATCCCAAAGGACCAGGCAAATATAACAACACTGAAGTGAAGTACTGGGCAACTTTTTACAGCTGCCAAACAACACTTGACACTTGCTGTTGTGAAGTATAAAGTCTGGACACAAAGTTATCCCTCGGAAGCATTAATCACAACAAAATTACAAGAGAATTGCATACTCGGTTTGATAGAGTCTGTACATGAGGGATACTGAAAACGTGCAACATCCCTGACGCCCCCTTGCACCGGTTTGAGCGATATTTAATTCTCAACACTTAACAGTGCTGGCATCAATGATCCCGAAGGACCAGAAAAATATAACAACACTGAAGAACGGGGCAACTTTTTACAGCTGCAACACAGCACTTGACACCTGCTGTTGTGAAGTATAAAAATCTGGACACAAAGTGATCCCTCGGAAGCATTTATCAGAACAAAATTACAAGAGCATTGCAGACTAGTTTTGATTGAGTCTGTACATGAGGGATATTGAAAACGTGCAACATCCCTAACGCCCCCTTTTCTGTTCCGTTCATTGAATAAAACATACAACCTAGACTTTGTAGCACATTTAGTTATTAGTAAGCTTACCTTGGTTACAAGATTTACCGATCCAACCAGATTTACATGCATCTGACTGACAATATCCACTTATTTTATCACATGCAAGGTCATCACCACAGTGACATATCTCGGAGCATTCTTCGCCAAATGTTCCCACCTGACACTCTATAAAGCAAAAACATAGAACCTACATGAATTGATTGGAAACAGCTAGAAATTGTAACTGCTTTACTTCTTCATTTAATGGTATTTAATTGTAATAGTTATAAGAGTACTATGATTTATATTTATATATTCGATTTTAGACGAAAAGTGCTCACCCCCTTCAGACACCATCACTTCGCACAAAGTAAGGACGCCTGGTCTCTGAATCTTAATGAATCTTGTCAATTTATTTGAAAATGTAAGGACGTGTTTATTTCCATCAATTCTTCTTGTGCTATTTTCCACCAGACGAAACGAGTTTTTCCCAGTATCTTGGGCAATATATAGCTCAAAATCGGCGAGCTGCTGATATAACTGATCTATAGGACAACAAAATAACGGAAATTCAAATAATAACTAGAAAAAGAATGATTATAATAAGATAAGTATCTTTTTATCACACAGGCGATTCTTCATTATAAATATATTTACAGAACATATTCATTGAAAATTTGTAAGCGTTTCAGATACTGTTTTGGTTTACAATAATGTTCATTGTTAATGTTCAATCTTATCTGACAAAAACACTTCAACTTACCAAACTCTCTACTGAACACAGTAACACTATTTATAGGATACTGTTTTCCCAAATCTACTGTCCACCAGGATATTGCAGAATTCTTTGTGCCGCTACAACAATTGCAACCGTCAGGTTTTGGACCAATGTTACCATCGATTGCGAGATTTGATGTCCAGTTAAGGAATGTTGATGACATGTCTGTCTGCGCATCTAAATGTCTCAAAATATTCTGTTCTAAGTGAAAAAACGTGCCGTATAAAATCTGGATGTCTTATACTAATATTAGTCAATAAATGCAATAACACAACAATATTGTATATATAAATAATTTCAATAGTGATAATATACTAGTAATTATAAGATGAAAATAAGATTTTATACATTTTGATTGCGTTATGACATTACTGTTATTCACCCTGAATAACCATAAATGCAATAAAACTACATTTGACTTTACATTTATCAATCACGAAGATTTCAAATCACCATCCATAAAAGAAGAAAAATACAACAAAAAAGTTCTAGTAGTCAATTTCGGACCAAAGATACCTTCATCACATCTAGGACCTTGCCAACCAAAGTCACATAATTCGATATAGCATCGCCCCGTTGAACTGTTGCAATCTGTATTGTTAAGACAATGGCAAGTTGATGAACAATTATATCCAAAGGCACGAAAATCACATACTGGAATATATAAACAATTACCGATTCCTTTTTTAAATGCAGTACATGTATTCACGAATCTTTGTTTGTTTTTGCAGTAATAACACGATGTAAGATTTAAACAAAACCAAGCATTATATCAATGTCATTGTATCGCATAATTACCTGCGTTAAAAGAGAAAAAAAAGTAAACATCTGAATCCAAATTTAAAAACAATATATATATATATGTGTATGTGTGTGTGTATGTGTGCACGTAAAATGTATTAACCTATGACCTAACAATCATTACAAATGCGGGCCTTACTTTGTTAAAAAGTGAATCCTAATCTAAATTCGGATTACATTTTGTCATTTGAATTCCATATACCAAAACATATTTGAATCCATCAATTCTTTATAGGCAGTAATCACCATGCTTTTTCAATAAAAAAAATGGAAAGAAGGCGTAATCAACTCTGATGACTACTGTCGTTGGATGACATGAAGATATTTTGCAATTAGATGACAATCAAGAACAATCAACAAAGCTTAATGTTGAAGTTCTATTGTCAAATAAATGTGCAAATGCCAAAACGTGACCGGAATATGGACATTTCCGGGCCAATGTCGCATAATGACGAGATGCATCCAGGTACTTACGTCTTAATAGAATGACAATGTTCTAGTATATGTTACATTGACGTTTTTGAGTAATATTGTGTACATTGATGGGATAATAATAATAAATAATAGTCTGTAGGGAGAACTTGATCAACAACCTAAACAATAAGGAGTGTATGTTTTAGTTATGAAAGTTGTTGACGTCATCTATGGGATAATATAATATTTACTTTTTAAAACAAGTAAAACATGAGGACCTAATGAGTTCATATTAACTTTTTTATTTTTGATTTTCCACAAGGTGCCATTTTAGACTGAATTTCACGTTTTTGTAAATTACTTATAGATATTAATATCTAAGTTTGATTGCGTATGTTTAGATTCTTTTTTGTTTAATTTAACGATATCTCCCAGACACATGATGTAGAATCAATTATAGTTTTGGTGAATCAAGCAGCAAATGCAGCTTGTTTGAATATATTAATCCATAAATACCTTTATCCTCATTAAAAATCATTTTTATTTATATGCCAATTATTCATCAGTTTTCAAGATATTTTTGATTGAATTATTTTTTTCTATAATAAATACAAACGACTTCCATTAATATGTAGCGGAGGAGAATTTTCCATGATTTTTGAAAGACATGGATGATATGACGATTGTTCTTTGTTTGTTTGGGTTTTACGTCACACCGACACAGTATAGGTCATTTGGCGACGTTCCAGCTTTACTGTTGGAGGCATACCTTAGATGTCCTTCCGTGCATTATTTCAGGCACGAACGGGCACCTGAATAGAATCATCAAATGATTTTTCTTTTTTTTAGCTCCTGTGACCTAATTTTTCATCCGAGATGACCATACTCGATCTCATTCGAGCAATTACCTAGACAATCATCCTGACCATGTCTGATGTCAATTGAGTAGAAAATGAGAGTGTTAACAAGGTTCTGCCATATTTGGGCGGTGTGACATAGTTTTTGACCACCGGTGACCCATATTCAAACTTGACCTAGAAGTCATCAAAACAAACTTTCAGACCAATTTCCAGGATATTAGAATGAAAACAGTAGCCACTAGAGTGGTAACACGATTTTTCTATTTTTAGCTCCTGCGACCTAGGTTTTCATCCGAGATGTCCCATGTTTGAACTCATCCTAGCTATTATCAAGACAAAGTTTGATGATGATTGAGGCAAAAATGTGACCGCTAGAGTGTTAACGAACAAATGTGGACGGAAGACGGACATTAAACGATCCTAAAAGCTCACCCTGAGCAAGCTCAGGTGAGCTAAAAAGAAATCAACAACAGCAATAACAATACTATTAATAATGATAATAAAACAACAACAACACCAATATACAGAGACCATTATAATGCATTTTACCCCTCTTACTACTATGTTTATCTTTTAGCCCTAATTGTTATGGAATTTCATTCATTACACCCATTATCAGGAGATAATTTGGCAATTTGTTACTTGCCATTAAGGAAGGTCTGTACGACACGATTTTCGAAAGAGAACATGTCCTATCCCTTACATCTAGTATTAAGGGTTCTGAATTTAAGAAACAGTAGCCTTCACACATTAAGATTTGCTTGTACATCTTAGTTTAAATTGGTGTTGTACTTCAAAAAATGATTGGAAGACCAAATTCAAATTGTTTACCACACGTTTATGATCTATACCTATTTCATTGTCTATGAACACATGACAAAACATGCAAAATGAATTAAATGGCCTTAGTTTTATGAATAAATTTACACAATATATACATACGTATTAACTGATTTTATTATCCTGCCAATTACATACTGATTACACGGTCAATGCACACAATATTTTAATCTTCGAAAAATGATTGGTAACCTTCGTGAGAGAGTACGCAGTAAGATTTGATGAGATTTAATGTGTTTCTATAAAATAGTTATATCGATCGTAATAGCGCAATAGGGTAAAGTATCGGTTTATAATTTCTCTAAATATCCCACGTGTTGTAAGATCGAGACCGCGTAAGTCTATGCTTTTTTTCTAATATATATTTTTCAACATTATTCAAGGTATGATTGTTTTTCTTTCAGTAGTTCTTTTAATATGGTAATATGTTTTGCGGTTATTTTGGCAAAGACACGACACTTTTTTTAAATAGCATGGTTTTAGAATTGAAATTAAATTCAATATATGTCATTTCAATGCCATAAAATTCAATACAAAAACAGAGAAATCTGTGTTTCTAAGTTGTTCCATGTTCGTTTAGACATTTTTTTGCAAGCCCTATTCATTAAATAATACTTCAAAAATAAAGACAAAATGGGTATAAAAACAATGGCAAAAGTCCGGACGAACAATAGTCTTAAAAATTTACCATTTTCTGTTTTTAAATGTTGACGTCTGCTTAAGCCGGTGCTAGTGAGCGTGGGCGGTAACTTGTACTTTCCTGTACCGTCCATGATAGCTCAATTAAATCGAGCCTGCAACATTTTCAAATTTGTCGTGTTGGGTTTTCTTTAAGGATTCTGCTTTTCTCTATTCTAATGTATAAGGTAATCATTCAACCGACTGTGCTATTTCAAATATGACCAGAACATGAGCATAAACATTCAGATAGTGTGACGTTTCAAAACATAAGTCATATCCTTCAAATTAATTCTCGTAATCTATACGGACAGAACCGAAGTGTAATCCAATACTTAAATGAGTGTTATAATGTTTTTATAATTGATAGGTCAATAAATTCAGAATATACCTTAATCGCAACTAGGTCCTTGATCATCACAAATTATATAAGCCGATATCAAACGTTCCTGTTGATCTGTTGCAATTTGTATAAATGAGACAATAACAAAACAATGAACAATTGTAAAATGGACAATGATTACATGAATAATAATAATAATAATAATAATAATAATAATAATAATAATAATAATAATAATAAAAATAAAAATATATCAACAATATTAACATTAAAACAATGTCAAGGAGGAAAAAAAGATTTATAACGGTTTTATGCATATTAAATATCCGTACCCCGATCACATCTTGGTCCTTGCCAACCAGGGTCACATAATCCGGTATTACAGGTCCCAGTTGTACTGTTGCAATTTGTATTGTTAAGACAGTGGCAAGTAGATGAACAATTATACCCGAATGAACGATGATGGCATTCTATAAAATTGAAAACAAATTTTGAAGGATCTGCTCTAACCAGAAACATAAAATAAGAATTTCTTAATAGGATCAGCCGAGGCATATAAATCAGACATACAGACAGACATGAATAGAAATTCCTTTATAGTTTGCTATTCTTAGCCTGATTTCTAGCAAGATATTGCCATTATAAAAAAAGATCTAGGAGCTTTTTTGATTTTTTCATCTTACCTTTATCACAACTAGGAGTCTGCCATCCAGGATCACATATACCATTGTGACATTCTCCAGATATTGTATTACAACTTGTATTATTTAAACAATGACAAACCGAAGTACAATTCTGTCCGAATCTTCGATGGTCACATGCTTAAATCAAAATAAAATAAACAATTTAGCAATGTTTACTTTTCCTGTAGTATTTATGACGTGCATGCTTAAACAAAATTTTATTGCAGTTAAAAAAGAAGATCTAGGCAATATTTTGAATTTTACATCTTACCTTTATCACAACTAGGAGTTTGCCATCCAGGGGCACATATACCATTGTGACATTCTCCGGATATTGCATTGCAACTTGCATTATTTAAACAATGACAAACCGAAGTGCAATTCTGTCCGAATCTTCGATGGCCACATGCTAAAAGAAAAATGAAGTTAATTATAAATAGGTTAGCAATATTCACATTTCATATTATTCTATGGCGTAACCTCTACGTGTGTTCTTGTACTACAGTCTTTAAAGCAGATATATCTTGCATATAACAAGAAGTTTTTTAAATAAATCAATTTTCTTGATTGATTAAGAATGCTTTATAGATTCATACTGTTGTAAGTTCAAATGAATGTGTTCACATTTGGACCTTTTATTCTAGTTGTAGATATATTTCATTGGAAAATATGACATAGCAGATGTTTAAAATGGGAGAAAAATAAATACCAAAGTGAATTATTTCACCTTTGCTACATGTAGGTAATAACCAGCCCGGATCACACAATCCTGTATCACAATGTCCGCTTATATGATCACAGCTTGTGTTGTCTTTACAATGGCACGTTTTGTTACACCCAATACCGAAGTTTCCATGATAGCATGCTGTTAGAATAAACATCTTATGCTATGACATCACAAGTAAATATAGAACACATAGACGCACACCGTATTACCGGCGCCAGTGATGGCAGATAACTGAAATTTACCGCTCGGTACAGGTAGGTTATAAATTTGGTTGGTATTACTATATTACATAAACACGGCCTATTTCATTGCTATGAAACTATTGTCCATTGACTGGAGATACTATTAGGTAATTTTGGATTCGTTTTTCCTGTTTGTAGACTATTTTGAGCAGGTTAAAAGTGATAGCTTCGGAAAAATCCGTGAAAATGTCTGTTTTTTTGTTCAAAATATCTCAAGTTTTAACTAAATGGCAGGATTTCGTGTTATTAATATAGACGTTCATCCCTTGGGGTCACGCAAGCCAAATATCTATCCCGTGAGTCTTTTCTTGAAAGTTTTACAGACGTTAAATCTGGTCCGGTCGAAGAAAAAATGCTGCCGTTGTAGGCAGATACTCATTTTAAATGCTGCCGTCGATGGCAGAAATACCATTAAAGTGGCTAACATTCTGACAGAAAATCAAGGTCAATCTTTTATCAATTCCTCTATTATTTGCGTCCTTTTAGAAATTAGAAACTTCGACGGGAGCGATAGCGACAGGAGGATGTTTCTAATTTCTGTAGAACAGCTACGGATGAATACTAACATATTTAGTGTCAAGCTTTATTTGGCCTCATTAACATTCACTATGACGTCACTATATGCAGTTCTATTAATTACTTTGGAAAATAGACTATGAACAGAATTTCATATAGTATCGACTTTTGTTCTTCTATGAAAATTAACACTCACAATTTTTAAGAAATACAGCGTTTTCATTGGATGACAAATAAAGCTGGACAGTAATATAATTTAGTGCTCGCCATTTTTTTAAGCCAATCACCGACGAGGATTTTTCAAATTTTCAGGTTTCAAATCTTAATAGAACAGATTTGTTATAAACTGGACGTTTTATATTATAAAACGCAAGTGGGCGGAGCACTAAGCCGGTTAGAGTGCATATTGGATGTTCTTCGTAAATAAGAAAGCTACAGTCGCTTCGCAAGCTCCGCTCCTTTTTAGCTTTTTTATTTACGAAGAACACCCAATATGCACTCTAACCTATACATAAAAAAATTAATTAGTATCTATGGTGATAATTCATAAAAAGAAATAATGTCACATTTTCATTCCACTGGCTACTCATGGAAATATAAGGGGTGAAAATTGCAATTTATATGTATACACAAATTAATACCCGTGTTAACATATTTCATACATACTTATGATATAAATGAAATGTTTCTGAGTTAGATATTAACTGGCACCATTTCTTACATTTGTCACAGCTTTCCGTTCTCCAACCAGGATCACAAATACCAACGTGACACTTTCCAGAAACTGCATCACAAGTTGAGTTGTTAAAACAATGACATACTGAAGAACAGTTCTCACCAAATGTGCGATGACTACATGCTGCAATAGATACCTATCGAAATATGTTGTAATGGAATGTTTATGGTTTTGAAATCATGGTTTTTGCTATGGATGATGTTAGCACAACTGATAAAGGGGTATGTACAATATTCTTACAAATGGTGTACGAGAAGTACCCGAAAATATTTTTCGAAATTCGTAGCTTTGCATACATTTCTCTAGACTCTTTTAATTTATTTTTTCTGATAAAGATATTTATTTATCATTATGAACTTTTTTATGTGAGGAAGAAAGGTCGGATATCTTTCCATTCCTGAGATAAAATGGAGTCGAGTTTAAATTATTTCTCTCGAATAGGCAGATACGAGGACCTCCCACCACTTAAAATACACCACCACATTCCTTTGTGCTAGTAAACAGATAATGCTCATTTGATTAACGGTTCCCGAATTATTAAAATTTGAATATTGATTGGAACCCCTTCAAGAACATTGTATTCACACTGGCCATAGCATTCGTAGAAGCGGTGGGTCCGTCGCAGCGGCGGTGGAGTATTCGTCGCAGAAGCGATGGATAAAAAAATGGCCATTTGCTGTTGTTGGTAAGCATGTGCAAAAAATAACCCTCAATACATCGGCATGGCTTCGTGTGTATGGTTATTGCACAAAACAACCATATTTTGGAAAGTTTGGTAAATGTCATTGCCTTCTCATAAAAGAATTGACAAAACATGATTACAACGCAGAGGGCAGTGAATTCGATTATAACGCAGTGCGGTGGGCCCAATACCATTTAAGTCTATTTTGAAGCTCAAACATAACAAAGAAAAAACTTTTATCCTCTATTTATATAGTTTTATATACACGGTGCTTGTTTGCAATATAATCTTTGTAATTTTTCTATCAGATGTCATGACCCTAGTTTCCGCCAGGCCTTGGTTCTTCGGTCCTGGTTGTCAAATGCATGATCTCTAAAGGTAATATCATGAGAAAGAACACTGTTTATGTTCTTACTTAACTGAGCATTTAAAATTTTAATTTTGATACTGTAACAGTTGCTGCTGTTTCTTTTTACTATTTTTTTGCCTACTACAGCAACCACCACTACTACTACTATTGCTGCTTATGCGTCTCATATGCTACTGCCACAGCTAATACTACCGCTACTAATTTTGCTAATATCTAATTACTATTTGAATGTATTATAACTTACGGTCTGTGCATGCTCCACCCTTCCAGCCTACCAGGCAACCAGGTGTCTGACATTCCCCTGTCACTTGATCACATTTTTTATTGTCTGAACAATGACAACCATGCAAACATCCCGATCCAAAATAACCGGCTTTACATTCTACAAACAGGAAAAATAGAACATATAGAAGTTTTAAAGCGCAAACTAAATTAGCATGTGTTTTCACTTTCTTGGTTTAAGGATAGGCAAATCATTTAAATATTTCATAATTTACATTTTCAAAGACAAAAATAACACATATCTTCCAACTTAATAAAACAATAATAAACATTATAATATTTCAAAAAATATTTGTTCCTACATTCCATCTAAAGTGTTAAACCAGTTTGTTAAATTATTTGTCGAAGTAAATTCTTTCAACAACCACCAGTCTCTGGAAAATTTTACAATTAATAACTGCTTTGAAAATGAGTAGCAAATGTTCAGGGAACAAAAATGGTTGTTAAATAATTAATCAAGTCTGTGAAACATTTTATTGTGTTAAAAGCACATAAACCCTTATATATGAATCGTCATATATATATATGCGTATAATGTCCTCTACTACAATTACGACTACATCACCTAGAATATTATACTGAGTACACAAACGAAAGAATTCATCATCTGTATAGTCATTTTATTTAAATCCGTTATATGATTGATACATGTGTACATATCAATTTCATCTTCAATATTTGATTTCATTTTAATAGCTTACATGTGCGTATAATCATGTTTGTTGTATAAATATTGTTTAAAGACTAAAGATGCAAATACACTCATTTCATGAGTTACCTTTCTCATATAACTTGAATTCACACAAAGTCAAAACCTTCTGTGGCAGCTCTACCAAAAAGTATTGCACAATCAGTGGATCTAAGTCATTTGTAAAGATTCGAGTGTCAGTTATATTAGGAACTTCGTAAACCTTCATTTTATTCGATGTCATGTTGGAGGCCATGGATGCATTGCCAGCATATACTACTGCATGTTGCAATTGCTCTGGATAACCTATCACGATTTAGCATGATTATACATTCAATTTAGTGTTATGTGGTTGTGTGATTTAAACATAATTAATTTTGAATTGAAATGACCTAACAAATACATGATTGTATATTAGTGTATGAAATATTTAGTAAGTAAAGACGAGCATTGTTGCAACCACTATTGAAATAAAACCACTATTGAAATAAATTATTTCAAAAGTGGTTGGGAATGCATTTCATTAGAAAAATCACTTTGCAACCACTATTGAAATAAAACCACTATTGAAATAAATTATTTCAATAGTGGTTGGGGATTATTTAATTTGAAGAATCACTTTGCAACCAATATTGAAATACAACTACTATCGAAGTAATTATATCAATAGTAGTTGGGGATGCATTTCATTTTAAGAGTCACTTTACAGACACTTTTAAAGACTAATGTTTCATTATTTTTTTTTATTGTAGACGAGAATGAACTTTTTAGAAATATTACTTTGTTATTACTATTGTAACGCAAGAAACACTTTATCTAACGAACAATATCAGATATAAAAAGTGGGTATTATACTTGCATATTTTACGGTATTAATAATCAAGACTAAAAGGAAATATGGTATAATGTTACAATTTTCACGGGTGTGCAAAAATATATAACCAATTCACGCAAATTAAAATGCAAATAAAAGGTATTAAAGACTTATATTTTACAGTAATTATAACCGAGACTATGAATTTAACGTACCTCTTTTCGGATTTTTTACTGTTGTGCAGAAATAAAAAAAAATCTCGTAGAATGATGTATAGAATTGTTTTCATATTCTTTTCTTTACCTTTTTCTTTCTATTGATATATAATGTGAAAATCGTAAATTATTTGTACAAGAATTAACACATTGGAAATTACCGGAACTTCAACTCAAACCCCCTGTATATTAAAATAAATCAATTAAGGATACATGTAATTATAAACATCACTATTAAGATAAATTATTTCAATAATGGTTAGTGATGAATTTTATTACGACCACTATTGAAATAAATTATTTCAATAGTGGTTAGTAATGAATTTTATTACGACCACAATTGAAATAAATTACTTCAATAGTGGTGGGTTATGAAGCTTATTATGAGAAGTAGTATAGGCGTCTCTTTGGGGGCACGACTGCGCATGCGCGGCGCCATATTGGATTCTAGTTTTAGAATGACATCATCGTTCTATTTTTAGAATGTTATCAGCCGTCTATTTTTAGAAATCTATTTTGAACCTCCCGGAAGTATACGGAGCTGACTCGTATACACGATCTTAGGGCTTGAATCGCGGACATTGAAGGGTCAGGTCCTCGGCCCTAGACGGGGAGATAACATTTCAAATGAAAATTATACACATGTATCCATAAAAAATATGAATAAATAAAAATGACTTACCTTCCAATTAGGACATTTTGTATTTGAATAATAGTGTGTATTATTCATATAACATTTTTAATAAAAAGTTGTATTAAAAACTGATTAAATATTAATATATTATTTCAAATGTGTTTTTTTATAAACATTCCAAATAAAAGAAAATACGTTAGTAATAAGATATAATTGAAAACTGACTGACTAATTGACTCTTTATAATACAATGAATAAGACAGTTAAATAGTTTAAATGTGTTTCTTTATAAACTTTTTTAACATATAACAAAATATATGAAATTATTTTTCAATTTAATTCGATATTATGAGTCAGTCAAATAATTTTTCTATGTAATATAATAATAAGGTCTTTTACTGTAAAATAATTTAATAAATATTTGCGTAAAATACATACATACGATGTTGACTTTTCGGCGTTCCGCAACGAAATGACTCCAATATTAAAAGTACTATCCCTTAATGCGCATGCTTGGATCTGATGACGTCACCAATGCAATGAAACAAGTTCCAACATGTCGCGCGTTTATTTATTTAAGGCCAGCTGGGCGGACAATTCAAAGTAAACATGTCAAATTTGATCCTTTTAAAGTCGCCGCACTGTTTGGCGTGTGTTGATTTAAGAGCAGATGTGCGGACAAAAGGCTATTCAGGTGTCAAAATTAATCCATTCAGAATGTCAACAATGTCTGGCATATGTTGATTTAAGAGCAGATGTGCGGACAATGGTCCATTCAACTGTTAAAATTAATCCCTTTAAAGTCGCCACGCTGTTTAGCGTGTGTTTATTTAGGGACGAATACTTTAACAAAGGTTCATTTAACTGTCAAAATTAATTCCTTTAAAGTCGCCGCGATGTTTGGCGTCTTGTTTATTTAGGGAAGAATACTTTAATAATGGTCTATTCATGTGCCAAGGCTAGCTTGTTTACATTATTTGGCATGTGTTGATTTAAGTTTGAAAGAGTTAACAAAGGTCCATTTAAGTGTTAAAATGAATCTCTTTAAAGTTGCCACTTGGTCTGACGTATGTTTAATTTGGAACGGATATGCGGACAATGCTCCATTCAAAAGTTTATCCGTCTAAAGTAAAAGCGGGTTAGCAATAAGCTATTGAAGTGTCAGTTTACCACTGGGGCATAATTTTAAACTCATTTTGGAAAAGAAATGCCAACATGATTTTAAAACTGATCACCACGAATGTGCAAAATTATAAAAAAAAACACTATTATCAATGGTCACTAAAACCGAACAAAAATACAACAGAAAAGGCGTTTTTCGTCTTTCGTGCAACATTTTACGATATCATTTTGATTTTTTTTCGCATAAAATGGTAGACCTGACAGAATGCTTCGAAATAAACCCAAGGTTCTCGATTCGATTTTTAGGCGTTCTCGAGTTATGGCCTTTATCGATTTTTAAACTATTTTTTCAAAAATTCCATAAAACCCTTAGATTTATGTGCCGTTTGAAAGATCTCTGCGAGTAGATACAGAAAATGTATTATTATATGGATCTATCTCTTACCGTTTCTGAGATAGGAGAGTTTGAATATGGCAGACAAAATCACTCATGCATATAAATACGTATAACTTTTTTGTTACTGGACATAACATAGGCATGTTGCATATCAAACGAAAGGTCTTGACAAATGCTACGAGCTCGTACTGTTAAACCGAGAGTGAAATCACTCATGCGTAAAAAACATTAAAATAACTAAAATAAGCTTACCCCAGTCTTTACTCCTCGCCTATCAAACTATTTATGACAATTTACGACAGGTTTAAACCGTATTGCTATTTTTGATCAGCCAATGAAATTGAAAAACGATGACGTCTAACAATAGACAGATTCGTTTTGAACCCACTCTTTTTCATTAACCAATGAAAAGTGGAGAAGGATAACTGGATAAATTTTGACATAAAAAACGCTTTTTTTTGTCTTTTATGCAACACTTTACGATATCGATTTTCAAGATATTTGTTTCATTTGATAGACATTACGAAATGCTTCAAAATAAACCCTAGGTTCTCGATTCGATTTTAAGCCGTTCTCGAGTTATGGCCCTTTAGCGATTTTTAAACCAATTTTTCAAAGTCCATAAAAACCGTGAAATGTTATACCGTTTGAAAGATCTCTGCGAGTAGATACAGAAAATGTATTATTATATGGATCTATCTCTTACCGTTTCTGAGATAGGATAGTTTGAATATGGCAGACAAAATCACTCATGCGGAAAAACGCGCATAACTTTTTCGTTTATGAACGAAACATAGTCTTGTTTGGTATCAAATTGAAGGTCTTGACGAGTACATTTTACTTACGCGATCAAACCAGATGTTAAGTCACTCGTGCGTGAAATTTATTTATTCTCCCCAACCAACGGACTGATCTTATCAATACCTGTATCGAACGAAAGGTATTACTCACTAAATTCAGAAAATGTATATTTTTGTATCGCTGACTCGGATAGGACATGAGATATGAAGTAAAATCACTCAAGCGTAAAATGTGGATTGACGCCTTCCTTAGTCAACATAACCCGGTCATGTTTGGTATCGTACGAAATGTTTTAAGGTTCTCTTTATGAATACGGACTAAAAATCACTAGTGCATAAACGCTCTATTTCTATTAAACATTCTTCATTGAAAATACTGTACTTGAAATATAAACTCAACTTACTGCGTAATGATGTTTACTCTTTGACGTCCAATCACCAAATGACTGAAGTCACCACTGCGATACATTATGCGCATGCGCTGATCTAAATTTAGAAATGACATTGTCCAATCTAACAGCAGTTGGTCTTTTCTTACGGACTGAATGTAACCAATCAGACAGAAAATTTATTTGACCAATGATTTTGGTCACGTGACTATTTATAACATAAATAGAGGAATAACGTCATGCCAAAAATAACAGCCAATCAGATTTTAATACGTGTGTATAAAAAAAGAATGTTTTTCTGCGTATATTTTATCACTGGAAACAGGATTTGTCATCTATTACCACATCTATTACCACCACCACCAAGCCACCAGCACCACCACCACCGCCCCACCCGCCGCCGCCTCCGCCGCCACCGCCGCGCCGCTGCGCCACCACCGCCGCCGCCTGTTTTGGTGATGGTTCCTGGTGGTTGCTGGTGTGGTGGTGGCGGTGGCGGTGCGGCGGCGGCGGCGGTGGCGGCGGCGGGTGGTGGCGGCGGTGATGGCGTGGCGGCGGTGGTGGTGCTGGTGGTGCTGGTGGCGTGGTGGTGTGTAATAGATGTGGTAATAGATGAAAAATCCTGTTTCCAGTGATAAAATATACGCAGAAAAACATTCTTTTTTTATACACACGTATTAAAATTTGATTGACTGCTATTTTTGGCATGACGTTATTCCTCTATTTATGTTATAAATAGTCACGTGACCAAAATCATTGGTCAAATAAATTTTCTGTCTGATTGGTTACATTCAGTCCGTAAGAAAAGACCAACTGCTGTTAGATTGGACAATGTCATTTCTAAATTTAGATCAGCGCATGCGCATAATGTATCGCAGTGGTGACTTCAGTCATTTGGTGATTGGACGTCAAAGAGTAAACATCATTACGCAGTAAGTTGAGTTTATATTTCAAGTACAGTATTTTCAATGAAGAATGTTTAATAGAAATAGAGCGTTTATGCACTAGTGATTTTTAGTCCGTATTCATAAAGAGAACCTTAAAACATTTCGTACGATACCAAACATGACCGGGTTATGTTGACTAAGGAAGGCGTCAATCCACATTTTACGCTTGAGTGATTTTACTTCATATCTCGTGTCCTATCCGAGTCAGCGATACAAAAATATACATTTTCTGAATTTAGTGAGTAATACCTTTCGTTCGATACAGGTATTGATAAGATCGGTCCGTTGGTTGGGGAGAATAAATAAATTTCACGCACGAGTGACTAAACATCTGGTTTGATCGCGTAAGTAAAATGTACTCGTCAAGACCTTCAATTTGATACCAAACAAGACTATGTTTCGTTCATAAACGAAAAAGTTATGCGCGTTTTTCCGCATGAGTGATTTTGTCTGCCATATTCAAACTCTCCTATCTCAGAAACGGTAAGAGATAGATCCATATAATAATACATTTTCTGTATCTACTCGCAGAGATCTTTCAAACGGTATAAACATTTCACGGTTTTTATGGACTTTGAAAAATTGGTTTAAAAATCGCTAAAGGGCCATAACTCGAGAACGGCTTAAAATCGAATCGAGAACCTAGGGTTTATTTTGAAGCATTTCGTAATGTCTATCAAATGAAACAAATATCTTGAAAATCGATATCGTAAAGTGTTGCATAAAAGACAAAAAAAAGCGTTTTTTATGTCAAAATTTATCCAGTTATCCTTCTCAACTTTTCATTGGTTAATGAAAAAGAGTGGGTTCAAAACGAATCTGTCTATTGTTAGACGTCATCGTTTTTCAATTTCATTGGCTGATCAAAAATAGCACTACCGGTTTAAACCTGTCGTAAATTGTCATAAATAGTTTGATAGGCGAGGAGTAAAGACTGGGGTAAGCTTATTTTAGTTATTTTAATGTTTTTTACGCATGAGTGATTTCACTCTCGGTTTAACAGTACGAGCTCGTAGCATTTGTCAAGACCTTTCGTTTGATATGCAACATGCCTATGTTATGTCCAGTAACAAAAAAGTTATACGTATTTAGATGCATGAGTGATTTTGTCTGCCATATTCAAACTCTCCTATCTCAGAAACGGTAAGAGATAGATCCATATAATAATACATTTTCTGTATCTACTCGCAAAGATCTTTCAAACGGCACATAAATCTAAGGGTTTTATGATTTTTGAAAAAATAGTTTAAAAATCGATAAAGGGCCATAACTCGAGAACGCCTAAAAATCGAATCGAGAACCTTGGGTTTATTTCGAAGCATTCTGTCAGGTCTACCATTTTATGCGAAAAAAATCAAAATGGATATCGTAAAATGTTGCACAAAAGACGAAAAACGCCTTTTCTGTTGTATTTTTGTTCGTTTTTAGTGACCATTGATAATAGTGTTTTTTTTTATAATTTTGCACATTCGTGGTGATCAGTTTTAAAATCATGTTGGCATTTCTTTTCCAAAATGAGTTTAAAATTATGCCCCAGTGGTAAACTGACACTTCAATAGCTTATTGCTAACCCGCTTTTACTTTAGACGGATAAACTTTTGAATGGAGCATTGTCCGCATATCCGTTCCAAATTAAACATACGTCAGACCAAGTGGCAACTTTAAAGAGATTCATTTTAACACTTAAATGGACCTTTGTTAACTCTTTCAAACTTAAATCAACACATGCCAAATAATGTAAACAAGCTAGCCTTGGCACATGAATAGACCATTATTAAAGTATTCTTCCCTAAATAAACAAGACGCCAAACATCGCGGCGACTTTAAAGGAATTAATTTTGACAGTTAAATGAACCTTTGTTAAAGTATTCGTCCCTAAATAAACACACGCTAAACAGCGTGGCGACTTTAAAGGGATTAATTTTAACAGTTGAATGGACCATTGTCCGCACATCTGCTCTTAAATCAACATATGCCAGACATTGTTGACATTCTGAATGGATTAATTTTGACACCTGAATAGCCTTTTGTCCGCACATCTGCTCTTAAATCAACACACGCCAAACAGTGCGGCGACTTTAAAAGGATCAAATTTGACATGTTTACTTTGAATTGTCCGCCCAGCTGGCCTTAAATAAATAAACGCGCGACATGTTGGAACTTGTTTCATTGCATTGGTGACGTCATCAGATCCAAGCATGCGCATTAAGGGATAGTACTTTTAATATTGGAGTTATTTCGTTGCGAAACGCCAAGAAGTCAACATCGTATGTATGTATTTTACGCAAATATTTATTAAATTATTTTACAGTAAAAGACCTTATTATTATATTATATAGAAACATTATTTGACTGACTCATAATATCGAATTACATTGAAAAATAATTTCATATATTTTGTTTTATGTTAAAAAAGTTTATAAAGAAACACATTTAAACTATTTAACTGTCTAATTCATTGTATTATGAAGAGTCAATTAGTCAGTCAGTTTTCAATTATATCTTATTACTAACTTTTTTTCTTTTATTTGGAATGTTTATAAAAAAACACATTTGAAATAATATATTAATATTTAATCAGTTTTTAATACAACTTTTTATTAAAAATGTTATATGAATAATACACACTATTATTCAAATACAAAATGTCCTAATTGGAAGGTAAGTCATTTTTATTTATTCATATTTTTTATGGATACATGTGTATAATTTTCATTTGAAATGTTATCTCCCCGTCTAGGGCCGAGGACCTGACCCTTCAATGTCCGCGATTCAAGCCCTAAGATCGTGTATACGAGTCAGCTCCGTATACTTCCGGGAGGTTCAAAATAGATTTCTAAAAATAGACGGCTGATAACATTCTAAAAATAGAACGATGATGTCATTCTAAAACTAGAATCCAATATGGCGCCGCGCATGCGCAGTCGTGCCCCCAAAGAGACGCCTATACTACTATGAGAAATAATTTGCAACCACTATTGAAATAATTTATTTCAATAGTGGTTTTATTTCAATAGTTGTTGCAACAGAGCATTCAGATTTTGTTTAATCAAAAATGCTTAAGTTATATGTACTTTACTTCCATCGCATGCATATAACTTCATAATACTAAATCAAACTATGGCAGGTATTATTATGTATTAATTTGTAATACTTTACCTTGACATACACACCTTACTTTTGATTAAATCTAGTGAAGAATACATTTGAGCCGCGTCACGACAAAACCAACATAGTGGGTTTGCGACTAGCATGGATCCAGACCAGCCTGCTCATCCGCGCAGACTGATCAGGATCCTTGCTGTTCGCTGTCAGTTTCTCCACTTGTAATAGAGTTGGTAAGCGAACAGCATGGATCCTGATCAGACTGCGCGGATGCGCAGGCTGGTCTGGATCCATGCTGGTCGCAAACCCACTATGTTGGTTTTGTCGTGACGCGGCTCATTTTTATCATCTTTTCAATGATGTCTTCAAGATGTTCTTTTTTTTTCAATTTAACAAAACACATAACTAGATCTATATTTATAAGTTTAAGAATACGTAAAACTTAAAACGCCATTTTACCCGATTCTCGACCAAATATCTGAATAGCACCAATCAAGTATCTTTGTGTAAGATCAATTTGCCACCACGAAGGGATATGTCCGTCTGTTACACTGCAGCATTTACATGAATCAATCGAATAATTATGAACGCCGTCTATTGCTTTACTTGAATTAAAATCGGATGGATTCTGATAAGGAGCAAATGTACTTGATTGACTTGTAACGACGTTTGCTCTGATACGCTTGATGAGATTTAAATCTGCAATAAACATATAGTAAATAATTGACATATAATGATTTTAATTATTAAGAATATTTAAAACAACGTTATTTTCTTAAATATATTTATTGAGATCATTAACTCATTAACATTTGTACTTTGTCACATTCATTATCTTTACAATCACGCACTTTAAATCAAATAAATTGAGTACTTCACTAACTCGTGATAGTTGCAAAAGTGAGATTTAATTGTATATACTATAAATTACTTCTTCGATAGATACTCTCATTGAGCATGTGTTCATGTAATATTTTTGTCACGATTCTTTTAGGAAGCAATTAGTTTCGAATATGACAAAAACATAAATGTAGGCGTTTTAACGGCTGCCAAATCGATACCTTTGCTACAGTTAAAACCTGACCATCCAAATGCACAACCGTTACTACAAAATCCATCCGTTTTACGACATTCGGCATCATCTTTGCAGTTACATATACCATAACAATTTAAACCAAATGTACCCTCTGGACAGTCTAGTTTAAAAAAATGATTAAGTACATAGTATCACTATAATTCTCATAAATCAAAGCACTAAAAGCATTGTTATCTGGAAAAAAGTGATCCTTCGGAAGCATAAAAAACAACGAAATTGCATACTCGATTTGATTGAGTTTGTACATGAGAAATAATTGAAATGAGCAACATCCCTCATGCCCTCTAGCACCGGCTTGAGTGGTACTAAATCTTCAAAAAATTAAAAGTGCTGGACGCAATGCTTCCGAAGGACCAGAAAAATATAACAACACTGAAGTGGAGTACGGGGAAGCTATTTACGGCTTTCGCACAGCATTTGACACCTGCTGTTATAATGTATCAATATCTGGAAAAAAGTGATCAATCGGAAGCATTAAAAACAGTTAAAATACATGAAAATTGCAGACTCGGTTTGATTGAGTTTGTAATCCCCGAGCATTTTATGCATATACATATTTGCAGGGTTAAAGTAAATTGGTACGCGTAAGATTTTTGTTTTAAATCTTAGTATAGACGTTTCATTCTTGTTCGAAATACACTTAAAGCTAAACAAAACCTTGTTGAACAAACATTCAATTTACAGAGCATCGAGGACAGAAATTGTGTCAACAATTTAATAATAGGTCAATGCCATTGCACATACAGGTTATATGTACAATAAGTGATTGGAATGTAACACATATACGTTTTATATATTCACAAATTTTACTTCACAAAGGTGAAATCGTCAAATTGATAATGAATTCAATCAACTGAATATGACAATTTAACATAATCAATGTCATTTTTTTCTGACAAAGTAGATTACCAAAGATTTTTTTCGAGTAAGTAAATTGTTTCACATTTGGTACGAGAGGACAACAGTGTAGGAATATGTTTAGTACAGGAGAAGCGGGAATGTAAGTTTTATACTATGATAAACAATATCAACAAGGAAAGGCGGCGTTCAATGAACGCAACCCCCACACGATCCAGCAACAAGAGCCAGTGGCAAGGAGCCCAAGAGGACCCCAAACAAAAACAGGACAGGGCACAAGAAATCGTATGATGTCGATGCATTATATTAAGATATGGTAATTGTTAAGATAAGCTAATTACTATAAGACATATAAAAGTCAATATATACATGTATAACCGTAGTTGTTGTGCGATGACAGATAGGTGATATGATGTGATCATCCGAAACGGCCGACTAATTATGGATAAATTGCTTGTTAAGCTCGGTTTTTTCGTATGGAAATTGTAGTCTTTAAAGTTTTTAAGGATTTTAGCGATGAATTCATATTTTAAACTCTTAAAATGTTTGGTTGCAATTAAATAGATGGGAGTGCTGCGAGGCAATAATTATTCGGGACACAATTCCGCTGCTAACAGACACTTCTCCCACAGATACTTCACACCCCAGACATTTCACCCCAATAAATTAAACTATATACTCTAAAAGTTAAGGGATGAGGGCGTGAAGTTTATTTTAGATGTTGGGGATTTATTGTCTTGAAGTTGGTGTTCTAAAATGTGAGGGTTGGAGGATCTGGGAGTAAAGTGTTTTGTTCCCTAGCCGATATACCTGGTCAGAAAACTTGCAATCAGACGTACTTATGCATGTATGATGTATGTCTTAATTTGAACAAAGTTACCTATACAATTCTTTTGTATAATAAGTACAACTAAAGGTACATCAAATAGAATCATAGTTAATATGTTTTATTTATAGTTCCTTTTGTTTCATCAATCTGAACCATTTTTACCGCGCAACAATGAATCATATTTTTGAAATGTTTGTCATTTTCGCTAAAACTCGTCAGAAGCTTCAGCAGAATGAATGTATGTAGATACTTCAGTGGTTTATGCAAAATAACATACTGTAATCTGATCTAATATTATCAGGAAGAATATGGTATTTTTGAATAAAGTATTCTTTTGACAACAAAATTTGCAATACTTGTAGATCGTTAAACACGATTTCAGTATTATGATAACGCCAGTCTTTATGTCTTTAAATTCAAGAATTTTACTATTGCAATTCATTAATTCTTACATTAATATTGTAATAACACCTTTAGTATAACTATGATTTCATCTCTTGAAAGAATTTACTGATAAGCGCATTATCTCTGATCCAATTTTAAAGTTACACTGTTTCCTGGACCTTCTTCTTCTTACGTTAGGTGCATACACAATTGTTACGACAAAAGGATAATACGGCCATGAAATGACGCAAAAACTATCATATCCTAAGAAAGACTAACACTTTCGCAAGCATTTTCATAGCGACTCCACAAAACTGAAAGTAGAGTCTTTAATTCGGAATGCACAGCAGATATGGGTCTTTCAGCTACGTAAACGTTTTTTAGTGGCGTGTGTGTATACATTACGTTATGTACAACGATTAAATGTTAAATGAACGCTAGATGCTTAAAAACGGAAGAAGTGATCCATTAAATGTGTCCCGTGCATTGCAATATTTTGTCTATACATTTAATAACTTACTTTTTGCAAAAAGACATAAATTTATGTTACATTTTGGCAGAAACAGTCACGTGACGCGCCTTCTCAGATACATTTGTTCTCAGAGTAGCTCAAATGCTCGATTTTGTATATAAAAGCCAAAAAATATAATTTTTTAGATGTCATATTTTACGCAGGTATTGAAAAAACGCAGCAAATATCAGAGACGACCAGTTATAATTCAGGATTAGCTCAGCCTTTGAGAGACTTTGATGTTGCTTTTTTCATCACCATTACAAAAACGATATGAAATCTTTGCATTTTACTTGTTTATCATGTAATACTCCTCAGTATAATTACATAACGTTAGTACTGAGCGAATGTTTTGATTAGCAGTAATTATGTTCCGAAATTAAGTGAGCAGATATCACAGTTAGAATCGTACACCATAACCATTTGTTAGAACAAATTCCTTCTACTAGTAGGTCAACAATAAAATTTATGAAAAATAGTAATAAACAGGGATTCGAGTACTTTTTAACTATCTTGTTCGCTTTGACTTTTGAACGAGCTATTACTGACATGACAATGCTATATTTTTTTATAAGGCAATAAAACATATGGACGTATGAAAGCACTATGTGATTACAGAACAAGAAGAAAAAAATGGTACAATAAAAACAACAATAAAACATTACATCATGCTTGCAAATAATGGATGGAGAAGAAATGTTTGAAATGCTAGCGAGCGATAACTTACTACTGGAGTATGTTATAAAACTAAAATTAAATGGACTCATGTCAGTCAGGTATTACACAAACGTAATGTAGCCCATATCATTTAAAGATATTTCGCAAGAGAGACAACATTTTTTTTTCCAGGTATCGGATCACAGTAGATTTTGGGCTTCTACTGAATGAATGGCAACTTCTTGAACTGCCCGACTATTATAGCACCTCTGCTACCACTAAAATTCAAGATCATGCGAGTTCACTGAAGTAATAATTTTCATTATTAGTTATGGCAGACATAAAATTAGCAATTATCGTGTACTTTCATTTATCTAAGGTCTATAAGGCACGATCAAGTAATGCACATACAATGGGACAAAACTATAACAATAATTGTCCAAATCAAAATTTGTTTTTCATGACATTTTAAAGATGGTGTTATTACTAGTAGAGTATAGCATTAGTGTAACAATAATTAGAGAAACTAAATTAAAATTCCTTAAGAATAACGAATGTTTACTAGACATTAAAGATAAACAAAAAATGAGAAAATGTGTTTAATCATTAAGTGACAACTCACCGTCTTCACATGCTTCACCTGTCCAGCCTGCCAGACAACCAGATGTCTGACATTTCCCTGTTACTTGATCACATTTGTTATTATCTGAACAGTGACAACTATGCAAACATCCCGATCCAAAATAACCTATTTCACATTCTTAGTAAAAAACAATCACATGAAATTAACAGTCATTAAATAATAACTTCTTATAGAGGGAGTTGAATCATGAGGATAGTTTAAAACTCATGTACATATAAGCGCTGTAATCTTATTAATATAGTTATTATGACCTTGAAGTTATTCAAACTTTCCTTTGCCTAGACACATTAAATTTGTACACAAACGTTACGTACCTTTAAAAAGTGATGCAGACAATAATCTTATCATGGTAAGATGTTTAATTATTGTAACTATAAATTCGACATCGTGAAACAAACATTTTGAGTCATCACAAACACAAATCATTATATGATACAAATAGTAATTACGTTCTTGAATTCAAAGACTTTAGTATTTTGTAAAATATTAATTTTTTTCGTATCAAATTGAACTATCACATTGAAAAGATTACATATTTAAAATTTAAAGCGATACCTTTCCCAAATAGCTTGAACTCGCACAAAGTCAACTCTCTTTGGTTCAATTCTACCCTGAAGTACTGTGCGATTATTGCGTCTAATTCTTTTGTAAAATTGCGTGTACTAGTCATCGATGGAACTTTGTAAACTAAAGTCATGTTTGTTTTTATTGATACGTTTCCAGCATAAATTGTTGCATTTTCTAATTGATAGTTATAATCTGCCACAGAAAATAAATCGATTGTAAACGCTAAAAGCAAAATAGATGTATTACTGCTGTGTTATATACTTTTATATCCAAAAAGTTAACCATTCTTATTTTCTCAAGAGAAACCATTAGTAATATCAAGTTTTGATTTCCAATTTTTTTTGTAAAGACCTGACACTTAATATGACTGATTTTGTTTGTTTCGTTTTTTGATGAGGTTGATACTATGTTAATTTTATTATTTTAATATAACTATGAAGAACAATAGAAAATGTCATATTTAAATTGAAGTTTTGAAAGTAGTTTTGTTATTTATGGAATGTAAAGGTCTGAATATTGTCGATAGTTAGCCAAAATATATTATCTTACTTATTTTACCTGCTGCACGGCCAAATATCTGCAAAGAACTTAACAAGTATTTCTGTCCAAGATCAATTTGCCACCATGAAGGTAGGGCTCCGTGTGTTAAACTGCAGCATTTACATGTATCTACTAAATAATTCTGCACCCCGTCTATTGCTTTACTAGAGTCAAAATCTTGAGGATTACTGGATGGAGAATAAGTACTGGACTGGTTTGTTGTGACGTTTGCTCTGATACGTTCGATAAGATTGTAATCTGAAACGATAAAATTGAGACAAATTTTTTGGATTTCAAAAAGAAATATTAATACAATGAACATTTTTACTTTTACATAGTTTGCAGTTATATCAAGTTACTAACTTTCCATTCAAATTGTAATAATGATAAATTATAACAAATACATATTTATAGCAGGAAATGTTTGAGTGATTTGTTTGGGAATAGTACGTTTTCTATAATTAATTTGTGATTAATTGCTTTGTTCCGATTTGTCTATCATTAGGGTGGGATGGGGTATAAGCTGCAGAGGATAATTTTAATCTAAAGCAATCAAACACCTACCCGATAAAAAAGTTAATGCATTCTTAAACTAATATTGACATACAAAGCAAATGGTGATATATTTGCTATACGTTCAGACATTCTAAGATAATGGACATATTATTATCTAAAGACATTTATTATACCTTAGCGTTTTGCATTTTTTTTCTGTATGAATAGTTAAACTGTCTTGATCTTTTCATGATACATGACATCATTATACATTATGTTTCATACATTAACAAGATCACCGCATAGGCGTAGTAATATACGCCCGAATGCAAATTTGTTTTAAGTAAATAAAATATAAGGTAATCAAAAATAATTTGTAAACAGAGAGGATACCTATTAATAACATTTGTCCAAAACATGTTTTTTTTTTCAATTATCAATATTTAGATCTATATTTATACATGCCAAAGAGCTATGCTCTTGTCGCATGAATACTAAGGGACAATTATATATGCCACAGCTTTCCGCTGTGGAGTACAGACCCCAGACATGTCCTTAGAACAAATTTTGAAGCACAGAGTGGTGATTACTTATCTTCATGCAATTGTCACGGAGTGTATATACTGACTGAAAACAACAATAATGTTGGTTTCTAAAAGATAAAATATCAAAAGAACATATAAATAATATTATACCAAAAATTCAAAAGCACAAAAAAGTATGCCTATAAAATGATAAAAAATCAAAATGCTATGCTTACAAATATTTTTCTTTTTTATTACCTGCCTTTACATTTATAACATCAATACACAAACATCCATCACAAAACTAATAATTCTACTTTTACAAATTGATGATACATGCTTAACATGTATGCTCTGCATGTTGTATGTTGGAGGAAAAGACTTTTAAAACATGTATACAATATACATAAGAATATATATATGAAAATAAGTTTTTCTATCTATGTGACCCCTGGGACAGGGGCAATATTGACTACAGGATCATATGATTTATATATTTTTTGTAGTTGTCAACAAGGCATGCTTCATGCAAAATATCTAAGCTTTAACATAAATATAAATTGTTTGGGCATATTAAAATGTGTTCTTATTGCCTTCAGCAATTCAAACTGCAGGGTTAGACATAGGCTAAATTTATTATACTGGTATTTCTCCCTGTGAACAGAAATGTTGTTTTGATGTTTAATTACAGAGGTACAGGCACTTTACATCAGTCCTCCAACTCATAGAAGTCTTTCAATAAGGGAGAGATTGCCCACAATATAACATAGCAGTATTCATGTCCAAAGTTTTGATAAATTACCTTAAAAAATGACATTTTATATGCCTCATTTACAACTTATTTAGTGAATTTACATATCTTAAGAAACATCCGTTTTAAGTAATAATATTGTGTTATTTTAAATAATAATCATATAGTCATATAAAACTCTCCTCAATTATTATAATCTTGACAGGAAACAATCTTAAGATATGAAGTTTGATAAAAAATAAAATTATAAAGTAATAAATTTGGAAAAGAAAGGGAGGTAAATACATATTTATTGGGAGGAAAATTATTAAATTCATACATTGTACTCTCCTTTTATACACTTTTTACACTTTATACTCTTATTTAACGATTTTGAATGAGTCAGTGTGACCTTGACCTGAGGTAGTCCAAAACTGCTCCCTGCACACATCGCAGTAATATAAATATTTCTGCCAAATAGACTTAATTTCATACTATCGGAAAAGAAACAAAGCGGACACCAAATTTTTATATTAATTAAAAATTGACTAAATCTGACATTGACCTTTTGACCTGAGAAAGGTCAAACCTGCGCTCTACACATCGTCTCGTCACGTTTAACATTTATGCCAAGTAGTTTCAATTTCTGTCCACTGGTTAAAAAACCCAGACCGGACACACAACTCCTATGTAAGTTTAAATAAATCAATTAATCCCCGGGACGGGGCCAATTTTGATCATAGGAAGTCCAAACTTGTGTTCTGCACCTCGTCTAAATATAAGTAATATTTCTGCCAAAAACGTTTTAATTTCTTTCCATTGGTTTAAAAGATACAGAGCGGTCACAGAATTTTAATATTGAAACAAAATGACTTAGTGTGAAATTGACCTTGACCTGAGAAAGGTCAAACTTGCGCTATGCACATCGTCTCATTATGGTTAACATTTCCGCCAAGTAGTTTCAATTTCATTTCACCGATTTAAAAAATACGGACCGAACAAAAAAAAACAGACAGAGGGACGGACGAACGGTCGGACAGGCGGACGAACAACCAGGTGCATAACAATATACGCCGAAATTCATTCGGGCGTATAAACATGAATTAAAGCAAATTGAACAACTTTAATACGCACCCTAGCCTGTCAGCTTTTTATGGTTCTTTTTCTATCGTCTTCATGGTGATAAAAGTGATTTACCGAGTTTATTGGAAGATGATTGAACTGTATGAAAACTATTATCATACCCATGGAGATTTAAGGGCATTCTTGACAATTGTAATTCATATACTTGCAATAGGGTAATAAATATTTTCCTTACTTATTTTATTACATTTGACACGAATTCTTTCCATGCATAGTATGTTTATGTAATCGTAAAAATACAAAAGTTTGAATACTTTTAATATTATATAACTGATTTATGTAAGTGACATGTATAGTGTGGATCGTATGTCCATCGGCCTTGATTATATATTTGCGTATTTAAAATCGAACCATGCATTTTTTTACAAGTCTTAAAATGTATATTTCTTCCCCAATAAAACGTGTAAACCAGAGAAAACCTCTTCCATATCACTACAACAGAATCATTTTTTAACAATCAACAGATGTGTTGAACAGAATGCTAAGTATGAAGCGATTCTTTTATTACATGTGGGATAAATCGTTAAAATTTGGTTTCAAAATCTATTATTTAAATTTTATAAGACGATGTAAACTAAACGTACGTGCAATTAAATACTTTTCAATTACATTTTATAAGTACATAGCGATTTATAAACATGCACGTGATCGTTCACTTTGTGGTAAGTATTAATATTATGACTCACAGAGACGAAAATTTAGTTTCATAATACCGTTGTCATATAGGAAGATGTAAAGGGCTTCATGCGGTTTGTTTTTCTTATGTCACATTTTTGTTAATATCGCAAAGTTCGAATTGGGAAGGTGGTGGGGGTCATTTTTCAGCTATCCAAGTGTAAATGGTTGATGTACAGGTCAATTTTATAGTCTAGTTTATGTGTATAATCAAAAACCTACGTGACTCACAAAAAAACCTATAAATATGCCTTGGAATGTATTGGTAACGTTTATAAAAGGAATGGGAGAGTATTTTTATATTTAAGGTAGTTGTTATGTTTTATGCTTATCATTTTTTGTCATAACTTGTTGATCAATGAACATTATAGTAGTAAATCTTTCTAAATATTAAGCCTATTAAGCTCAACTGGTAAACGGAAATATGAGTATAATGCCACTAGAAAGTCACTGATATGAGCATAATGTGATCTTGCAATCACTGGTACATTCTTTTTTGAGCGTACATTTATTACATTTGTATCGTTTCTAGCGAAACACTTTGAAATAAGTCATAATATGTCATAATAGAAGATAAACATAGACAAATTCCATCCACCGGGAGAAATGAAAACAAATATCAAACAAAACTTGTAGAATTTATGTAACTGAATATGTTTATTGGAGAAAAAGTAAGTTTCATTTTTGCAGGTCCAATAGTTTGCATCCTGTGGCTATTGTAATGGTTTCCATTGTAAAATTGAATGGTAATTATTGCATGTTCTGGTTGAAAGCTTTAATATATTATAAGGTTTTGCAGTCCTTCATGACCCCCATACATCTGAACACTAACCAATTATCAGTGAAATATAAGAGCAAATATAAATATTGGTATTGACTCTAAGAGGTACTTTATTAAAAATTTACATTTGGACTAATTTGTTACCGTTGCCAACATAAAGTCATAAGATTTTATGAAATAAATTGTTTTCAGTTTTGTAATAAGATGTGGGGAGCCGTGAGGTCATGGGCTGGATGTCCCGCTCACGCAAGGCATGTTATGCGCATCAAAGGGTTCATAGGCGAACCCGGTAAGCGTCTGGCATGCTAGACACAGATTATGCCGCTAAGTCCATCTGGACTCAGCATATGGCCCCTACTGTGTTAATGTTTTCTCAGAAGCGCGTCCCAGTTCGTGCTCCCTGTTACGCACAGAGCCTACTGAGGGTGCGACCGACCGTTAGGCGGGATATCTTGGCAGGGTCGGTGGTCAGCCCCCCCATAAGATGCGGCATACATGGCCCACCGATATGCCCTGGTGCCCATCAACTGACCTCCTACTACTGGGTTAAGTAGAACCACCACTGCCTTGTGGTTCGTCGTTAAATCGGCAAAGGCTAAGGGTGAGGTACCCCCATCAGAACCCCTATAGAGTTGAAATCAGCGGTGCCGGGCCATTAGTTCTCTCTAACAAACCACGGCGCCATGTAACTAAGCACATATTACACGAATATCTAGTGTTAGACGATGTGGTGCTGGATCTTTGGACTCCCTCCAGGGAGATTCAGTGCCGGGCTCTGAGCCTCGACATAGTCCACCCCAAGCTACTGGGGGTCCCTCCGTCAGACATACCAAGAGGAGAAGAAAAAAAGGCTACAGAAAGCTACGGACGACAAAAGACCAAAAGCAAAACTTTAAAGCAATGCATTGGAATGCAGAAGGGGTCTATAACAAGAAGACTGAACTGCAGCACTTTCTTCATGAGAGAGACATTAATGTCTGCTGCATTCAGGAAACACACCTGCAACCTGCTAAATCCTTTAAGGTCAGAGGATACCAGTGCTTCAGAAGTGACAGGATAGGAAGAAAGAAAGGAGGAATCTTGACATTAGTCCGGAACAACATCAATGCTTTCCAGACTAAAACGCATACAGATGACTCCGAATTCCAGGTACTTAGCCTTAGAAAGAACGATTTCAGTCTGACTCTTGTGAACTTCTACTCCCCACAGGACAAAAATCTATCCCTTGACAACATACCAACATATGATACCAATTTCATCATTGTAGGTGACTTCAACAGACACTCACAAAGCTGGGGATATGACCACATTGACAATCGAGGAGAAGAAGTGGAAACCTGGCAAGATGATAAGTAGTTAATATTGATCAACAAGCCTGATGATCAACCAACATTTTACTCTAGACGATGGCACACCTAAACAACTCCTGACCTCGCCTTCTGTACTCACGACCTACACGGGCACGCTACAAGGGAAGTTTCTGAACAACTAGGATGTAGCGATCATCGACCAATTTAGCTAACTCTTGACAAATCTATTTCTTGTTCTTCAAGCTGTCCCAGATGGAATTACAAGAAGGCCGACTGGACCTTATACGCATCGGAGAGTGATAACCTCTGTAAAGGTATCAGGGTTGAAGGACGAAACATTAACAATGTTGTCAAAGACTTCAACAAATGTGTCCTCAGCTCAGCACATAAGGCCATCCCTAGAGCGTCAAGGGTTGACTACAAGCCATATTGGAGTGACGAGTTGGGTGAACTTCAAAACAAACTGTCTCAAGCCAGGGAGGAAGCAGAATCCAACCCATCACAAGAAGCTCATCTCACACTGCAACAAGCTAAGGCCAAATTCCTCAGATACAAGTTAGAAGCACAGAGGAAAAGATGGAAGAACAAAACAGCCTCGCTGAACCTTAAGAGAGATGGCCGTAAGCTGTGGAGATTGACGAAACAGCTGAATGATGACAAAGACCAAGCGAGAGTCCCAGTCACCCTGGAGGAAGAGGGAAAAATGTTGACAGATAGACAGGCAGCCAATGTCTTTGCCCACAACTACAAGGATGTAAGTGACATCCCGGTCAACATAGAACAACAACGAAGGGCTCGGAGAGAGCAAAGAGAAAGGAAAACAGACAGGGAAACATCACACCATATGAACCAGCGCCTGACACTGCACGAACTCAAGACAGCTCTCAGGAAGCTGAAGACCAAGAAATCTCCAGGACCAGATGGTATCACCAACGAAATGCTTATCTATCTAGGGCCTACAGCAATGAGCAAACTTCTTGAGATTTACAACCACAGTTGAAGTCAAGGGCAACTTCCGCAAACATGGAGAGAGGCGATCATGATCCCTATCCTCAAGAAAGGGAAGGACCCGAAGAAGGCTGCAAGCTATAGACCTATGAGTCTGACCAGCTGTACTGTAAAGACAATGGAGATGATTATAAATGCACGTCACAAGTGGTACCTGGAGACCAACAATTTACTTGCCTCACAACAGGCTTGCTTCCGTCAATTCCGCTCCACTGAAGACTAAACTACATTCCTTGCACAAGAAGACGAAGATGCCTTTCAAGAACAAAAGAACAAAAGGTGGTCCTGACAGCATGGATCGTCTTCCAGAGAGCTTTCGACAAATTTTGGATCGACGGACTGCAAGTAAAACTAATGCGTAGCGGGGTTGGAGGAGCCATGCTGCAATGGGTCAAGTCATATCTCTACAACAGAAGAGCCAGAGTGACCATGGACCAAGCTACAAGTAGAAAATTCCTACTGCGACACGGTGTTCCCCAGGGTGGGGTCCTTTCTCCGACACTCTTTCTGATCTTCGTAAACGATCTAGTGTCCGACCTGCCTAGAGGAGTTCAAGCTGTCCTCTATGCTGACGACCTGGTGCCATGGTGTAAAGAGGAGCATGTCACCACAGCTAAATACAGATTGCAACAAGCCATTGACAAGCTTAAAGCATGGGCTGAGGACTGATGTGTTACGATCAACAAAGAAAAATCGTGCGCAACGCTATTCACCCTGTCTTCAAAGCAAAGAGCTGGGAAAGTCTTGATGGGAAGTACTCCTTTGGTTGAAGTTGATGAAGCCACTTACCTTAGCGTGACTTTTGACAAGAGGCAAACATGGAGAACTCACATAAATCATGTAGAAGGTAGGGCTCGGAGGAAACTTGCTATCATGCGTAAGCTAGCTGGTACAACATGGGGAGCTAATGAACAGATACTCAAGACAATATATCAGGGCACAGTGAGACCCACCATGGAGTATAGCTCATCAACTTGGGCAACAACAGCCAAGACAAATCAGCAGACCCTAGACAAGGTACAAAACCAAGCTCTACGTATCATAACAGGAGCCACAAAATCTACACCTATTGCCTTCATGGAAAATGTCACAGGTATACAGCCCCTACAGGAAAGAAGGCAGGCCAAGATTATCCTTCAGGCAGAGAAGTTCAAGTGTATCCCTGATAGTCCCATGAAAAGCAGACTGGCAGGATATACAAAGAACAGGCTTAAGCGAAGCAGCTTTGTCCATGAAGCCAAGAAACTGGACAGAAAGTTTGCACCAGAGCTAACTATACCTACCACTCCCTTGAACAGAAGAGTCATAATAGACCCGTTGACAAATGACTTGTCTGGTATTAATGTGAAAATCGACATCCCTTAGCTTGAAAGTGGTAAACAAGAATGTGAGAACATCCAAAAAAGTCTGACGCTTGCCATGATTAACGAAGACTACCCTAATGACAAGTGGACCCATGTCTACACAGATAAGTCAGCCACAAGAGCAATTAAAGACGGAGGGGCTGGTATTCTCATCATACACCCATCAGGATATCGAGAAACACACCATAAGGCTACTGGAAAGCACTGCATAAATTTCAGAGCAGAGACTGAAGCACATATGAAGGCAGTCTCCATGATCATAGACTCGTCAGAAGCTGTCTCTTCAGTGGTTTTTCTCACCGACACACGATCAGTCCTCGAAGCCCTGATCAACAACAAATCACCAGACCTAGCCAGTGCAATGAATGAACTCAGCACCATTTGCAACGTTACCATACATTGGATACCAGCACACTGTGGACTTACTGGCAACGAAGAAGCTGACCAATTGGCAAAATTTGGAGCACAGTCAGAGCAACAAGGTGTCCAAATCTCATACAAGGAGAAAATCACCATCATCAAAGCACTAACAAAGCCAAGACAAGAGCTTGATGCATACCACTTTTTGAACCTGCCAGAACAAGTGATGATGGTGAGACTACGCTCAGGACATAATAGACTTAACGCACACATGAACAAAAAGTACCGACTCGTTCAATCTCCAAAGTGTCCGTGCGGAGAAGAAGACCAAACTGCAGAGCATGTCCTCTAAAGATGTAAGCGACACGACCAGGAGCGAGCTGCGACGTTGCCTCAGGAAACAATCTTTATGGTGATGTTGAGGACCTGAGACGGACCACATCCTTCATCGTAGATACTTGCGTAGTCGTGTAAGTAAGTAAGTAACGCCAGTAGGTAAGTAAGTAATAAGAGGTTAATACTTGGTTCCGATAATAACCTAAGGGCCGCAGGCCCGAAGGCCATTATGGATTCGAGAGCCATTATCGTATTATGGCGAGCAGCAACCAAATATTAACGTCTATAATACATATGCCACGTGTGCATTGAAAAAGCTAAATTTAGACATTCGCCATTATTCTTGGTTGTCGCCCTTTCTTAGAAAATGTAAGCAGATATCCGTTATTCAGTTTAACAAACTAGCCGTAAACCTCCGATATTCTAACAACACATATTAATCCAAAATAAAGATGATCAAGTGTTATTTAATTGTTGTGTATGATCTTTTATTAAGAGCATAGTGATAACCGCTAGTTTTCTTGTGAAGTTGTGTGCTTGAATAGAACAGATCTAAGACTGATTTGGTCAAGTAACATATCATATAGCTCAAGATAACACCGACCATGATCACGAATATAGAAATGTTCCCTGTATTCTTGATGTTTCTAGTTGTTCATTTGCTTCACATGGTCATATAGTTCTGAAGAAGATAACTCTAGTTTTATATAGATAAATAATTCTTTAGCTTATATTTTTTATATTTTCTGCTGCCTACACATTACAGGTATACCGTCAATGTGAAATCATTTTACGAATTTCGGCGGTTAGCGGTTTGCTTTGGCACAGTTATTGAATATACTTCCCGAGTTTATAGATATTCAATGTTTAACATGTTGTGATGTGGCTTGATAATGTGAGGTAAGCATACACCTTTGTTTGAAAGTGATTCCACTTAATTCAACGTCAGCAATAATAGCATTGAATACCCTAGACTTTATAACTATGCATAGTAACATAGATATAAATAGTTTTGTTTGCTTTATCAATAGGATTGCTTTTGTTCTATAAAAAATTATTATCATTGTTTTTCTTTCGTTGAGATTTTATGTTATCTCTATTAAACCGTTTTTACATGTTACTGATATCTATCATGGTAATAATTTACTTTAAAATAGTAATGGACTTTAACTTTCCTATGAGGACCATGGTTGTTCATTTTGACCATCTTACGTCTCGTTGAGATACTTATTTTTTATCATATTATTAAACAAACAATTTGTGGGTATAATATTCACAGGACTTTACTTTACACTGTCATTATAATAATTAAATCTTCAGAAAGTTTAACATCGAGACTTATGACCCAGATGTACAATATGATTTTATTTGTCTCTACAATATCTTGCATACTTATAAATATTGCCATGACAATAACGACGACTATTGTTATAAAAAGAATAGTCAAAATGGAGTCATAATTACCCGCAAAGCATTTGATTGTAGTCGCTTGTAAAAGGAGCAGCACAATACAATAAAGTAACGTCATTGTGTCTTAATAGATATTCTGTAAAAGATAATTCATATACACATATACAATCATAAGCAGTTTGATAAATATTGTTATTTCCGACCTTTAAAATGTAACCAAATAAACTTAAGGTTCTTGTCCCACATGATGTTCTGATATAATTATTAATTTCATTTAATCTTATCAATGCCTTATATTTATTTCTGAGCCCATTACTGTTGATTTTGATAGTTTTCTTTGATTTTATGTATTGTTAAATTCTGGTGTAAAATAAACAGATCATTTCATATTGACATATCTTGGCAGCCTGTTCACATATGATATAAACGACATTCATGGATAACTAACCGTTTAATTATAACCAATATTTTCAAGTCAATACTTGGCAAATGAAGTTATAAATTATGGGATTACGAATGAACAAAATCAGCATCGCCTTTAAAGTAGTAACAGAGTTCCGGTAAATACAAATATGTATCCTTGTATTACATTAAAAAATAATTATAAAAAATATACCTTGCTTGTTTATCCTTCACTCCACACTGATTATCAAGGAAGTTTAAATTTCTTAAATTTATCTCTCACCGATATCAGAAGTATAAGCTGTTATCTAACATATTCCGGGTTGTAAGCTTCTTAAGACACTGTCAATCAAAATAACTTATTATCTCTATAAAAAATAAGTGTTTAACATGTATCATCATGTATCTTGACTTTGTTTATATAATATTATTCAAAAAGTGACTCTAATGTAAAAGTTGTCCTGTCATGGGGTCATTAAGCTTTTAATTATTCTTTTTTACCAAATAAGTTTTATTGTCCGGAACTGATGTTCATAAAAGGTGGAAATTGGGAACATTTGTGCAGGCATGTGTGTAGTGAATTGAGTCTTTAACAGATGGCACATGTACTCATTGTTCTTAATTAAGACTGCTACTACTATAACGAATGTTATTAACAAAATACTAATTGTGTGATCGTCTTAAATCTAATCCGGCTGTACATGTACATAGTCTAGCCTTGTCTTAAAGTTTATACTTGTAAATAGGTCTGTGTCCAGCTAAGTGTTTGTATAAAATAGTTTTAAAGTTATCTGAGTTTAATGATGTATTAACACTTTTTTAAGTCTGCATATCAAGTCCTTGAAAAGGCAATTTTAAATTATTTTATATCATGTTTTAAATATTTCTAACTCATTGGATATTTTTCATTCACACAAGGCTATTTGAGAATATTAAATTTTACACAGGTTTAAATTCAATAAAATCAACGTCCTCGATAACGTAGGTAATTAATGATTGAATAAATAGCAATAAATAGCAATTGAAGAAAATATAGATATACACACGTTCAAAAATTATTAAAGTTGTGGCAAATGAAATTAAGAGTCTCAAAACAAAATAATAATACTATTCAAATCTATTTCAAGACTTTTAATAAGTCAAACATATTCACTTTGCTTTTTTTTAAAGTTTAATTTTAGCTGTGCAAAACATTTAACGGATCAACACAAAAAATGTCTTGATAATAATTCATAACAGAGAACATGAACACTTTTATGATAACCAGGAAGGGAAAACCATACTCAAACAATCTGTTCAATTGAAGGTTAGAACACAAAACACATAATACATGTATGATAATTAAATCGCTCTTACCACTACTTTACTTGGTATTCCATACTTACGTTTATTTTATTTTATCGCAATGGAAATGCAAAATATAACAAGAAAATTCGTTGAATTTATATCCCCCGCCGAGTACTGGTTAATACTAACACAAAACACAAAAAACTGGAGACACAAGGCTTTATTTACATAAATGTATCATGGCATGCAAATTTCCTTTTCGTATTGATGGTTCCAATAACGTCTTGTTGAAATCAACACAGCAGTTGAAAAGAAATAACAATATTGCTCTATATGCATACTGCACAAATAATTAAGGGCTATAACTCTGTCGTGAAGGCTCTGACCGGAACAAGGCAATAATATTCACATTTCCCCATGGAATTAATTGTTCCAATAAAGTGTCATTGAAATCCAGCCTGTACTTGCAGAGAAATAGCGGTGACAAGATTATTGCTCTATATGCATACTGCTTAACTTTTCAAGGGTCATAACTCTTTGTTGAAGGGTCTGACCGGAATAAGGCAACGATAAGCGCCTCTTCTCTTAGTATTGATTGTTCCCATTATGTTTCGTTGACTTTAAGCCAGTAGTTGCAGATAAGTAGTGCAGAAACGATTATTGCTTAATATGCATACTGCAGTAATAAATCATGGGCCATAACTCTGTGTTGAAGGGTCTGACCGAAACAAGGCGTCTATTTGCACTTATACTCTCAGTATTAATGGTAACCATAAGGTTTAGTTAAATTCTAGCCAGTAGTTGTAGAGAAATAGCGCAGAAACGATTATTGGTCTATATCGAACTGCATACCTAATCAAGGGTCATAACTCTAAGTTAAAGAGTCTGGCCAGAACAAGGCGATGATATGTGCAACTCCTCTTGGTATTAATGTTTCCCATAAAGTTCCGTTGAATTCCAGCCAGTTGTTGCAGAGAAGTAGTGCAGAAACGGTTATTGCTTAATATGCATACTGCATAATTAGTCAAGGCCCATAACTCTGAGTAAAGGGTCTGACCGGAACAAGGTGACGACAATGGCGTTCTCCTCTTGGAATTGAAGGTTCCCATAAAGTTGCGTTGAATTCCAGCCATTATTTGTAGAGAAGTAGCGCAGAAACGATCATTTCTCTATATGCATATTGCATAACTCATGAAGGGCTATTACTCTCTAAAGGGTCTGACCGTAACATTTTTTTTCTTTATATTGATGGTTCCCATAAAATTTGAGCCGGTACTTGCAGAGAACTAGCGCTGCAAGAAATTCGGACCGAAGGAAGGACGGACCACGACAAAACAATATCCCCCTCCCGATTTCATCGGCGGGGATAAAAAATGACTCTTACAACCCATTAAATCACAATGGTACGATGGTATCTTACACATGTTTCATCACTAACTCCTAAGTGTTATTACGACTCTATGTTACTGTCTATTATCTTGCTTGCGTCACGTCCTTCATCAAATTGAATATTTGAAAAACAGTTCTGAAAAATAAGCAAACCCCTGCCCCTCCACATACATAAAAAACATTGTAACATATTCCTCGTTTTGTGATCAAACTTATTTGTTGAGTAGTATAGATCATGCTTGCAACATTTGCAATTCTGCAGTGTTGGGCTATTTTTAGCGGTTCTGATTTTCTCTATTCTATTGGATACTACTACATTTGTCCCAGTTATTGCACACAACTTACATACGTTTATTTGCATGCACGCTCTCACACGTACGCATTTATGATGAATTTGTATCTGATCGTTTTTCTTCTTGGTTTATTTATCATTAGACGGCGTGCTATGCAGTTGACCCGGATTAAATCTTTTAAAACTCATTCATTATAAAAAGTCCTTATCAAACATGAAGTGATATTCATGTTTAAAAAAGTGTATTTAGGACAAAGTTGACTACATGTGCACAATACTGCACATGTTTGCTTGATAAAGGGTACTTCACTGATAATTCAATACACATTTGACACAACGCAAACATCACACGACAAACTTCAAAAGATATTGAAACAACTATCCGTTTTATGACTTTTAGGATTTCTAACATATCTTTGATATTTTAAAGTAGTTTTAATATTTATGTCCCGAGCAGATTATATATTCTCCCTATGTATGTGCAGCAAAGGTTAGACCTTGAAGTGGCAATTATTTTGGCATAGCCAACGGCCAAAAAATAATGGGTTCACATTCTTAAAACACTCGTTTGTTCTCAACAATGATAACTGTAAAGCGGCGCGGCGGTCCGGTTTACTTTTACAATGTCTATACCTCTTATCTTTAAATGTGGACTATATAATCTTAATTGCGTTTCAAAGTTTGTATAGGCTTAACACTCCATGAGCATTTAGATTACTCTGTCACAGCAAAGCCTCTTGTTTAGTCAGCCAACCGACCTTTAGGTCTCTTAAAAGTCAGAGAAAATGCCTAACATTGTCTTTACTAAGTTGTTAAACTCACTGCTTTGGTCTGTGGTAGCATATGGTGCAGCTATATGAAGCAACCAATCGTTTTCTTATACTAACTCAATTCAGCACCGTTCTATGTACTTTGTCCTAGCGATATCCTTCTTTTGTTCTAGACAGTGTTTCTAATTTTTGGTACAAATATGTATGCTAATTCACTTGGTATTACGATATGTAAAAACTGGTTGATTAGAACAAAACAAATTTTAATTTATTGATCTTGAGTGTTCAGAATTTTGTAACATTGATTGTGTGGTAAAGAAAAAAGCAATGTTATAAAAAGTAAGAATAGAGAATCATGCAAACATTCATTGCACATTGGAATGTAAATGTTACGTTTAAGCAGGGAAGGTGGCACAAGCTGCGCAGATACAGGCAGTTCACACTTAAAAACAGGGCCATTCTAAATAGAATCACAGGAGAATGTTAACTTACTTCTAAGAGAGACAACTGCAGAAACCATACCACTACAGATTACTGTTTTATGCACAGAAGATTTGTCTAACTTAGTTGAAATCACATCATATGATCTAGTTATTATACAATGTGCATGCTTTTAAGCTTACCATAAAAGGGACAATTTGTGTATTCTTATTTGTACAGGACAGTTACCCTTCTTCTATTATGTCAAAGCAGGTTTTGGTAATACTTCATACGCAAATTGCATCTGAGAATATAAAAATAAATTTATGCCATTGTTGTCATTGTTTTAATTATTTAAATATACAAGGATTTATAAAGAACTGCAATTACTACTTTTAATATCGACAAACAAGAAAACAAAATGTTTGTTTTATTTGTTCTAAAAGAATTGATGATTGAGAGAACGATGATATTTAACTAGATGTGTTTATTGAACAGAAAAACACGTGGAAAATGCACATGCCATTCATCAATGTTTCTATTGAATGTTATAGGCAGATTGAGTGACACCTACTATTTCCAGTATACATTGTTTCATTAAATACCCTATGAATCAAATTATATATCCATGAAATTAAATTAGAATCATCTGCTTTTGATTTCGTCATTTACCAATGCAAGAAGAATGACTTTTCGAACTATCATTTTACAAAGAAACGTATTCAAAATATGATAACGTCTTATAAATCTAAGTTTATTAAAGTATAGGTATGAACCATTCCGAACTAGTTAATGACAGAACAATAATCATACAAGGAACAAATATTCATGATTTGATAAGAATGTTAAGCATGTTGTCATATCATGTGTAACATATTATTATAACATAGCATAAATCTGTTCAAAATTTACTACAAATAAAAGATTTAAATGTTAAATATCAAATAAATTCCATTTGTCAAGTGATTTTCTTTAAAAAAAATTTCCATGTAAAATTATTAAATTATTCGATAAGAATGTTTATAATTTTTAACATAATCACAAATGCTTGACAAAATGTTTAATATTAAGAACTGCAGTTCATGCTTGATAAAAGCTTCAACATTGATCACATTATTTGATGAATGAATATATGTAAATGAATGAATGAATGAATAAATGAAATAATTGTCATATTCGTTTAAAACGACTCCAATACAGTATACTTTTATCAGGTTTTTCTAGTCAAATACATCACATGTTAGACACAACTTCATTTTCATACGCTGTGTTTCTACGGCCTTGGTTATCTGTAAGTAAGAAATATTGTCACTGATGTACAAGATTATTCTTCCGTATATCTTTTCCGCCTTAAGATTTTCATCGTTTTTTTTTAACAAAAGAAATTTTGTCACAATATATGCCGGTCGTGGATTTATTGACAGTCCTGAATGATGCTCATGATACAGACCGATGTGAATCTTGACTTCTTTGTGTTACCATGATATTTGATTCGTTACATGTGCAAGATACCATATTTTATGATGGTAAATAACTGTATGAAGTAATTCTAAAATCCCTCAATTCAGCAAGAATATATGCTTCGGACAAAATTCAAACTTTTCATTGTCTTCAGTGACCAGGTCTTTGCATACATTGACTTGGATTACATGTGTAATGCTGGAACTCATAATGGTTAACATTTATATCACAATCTCTCAATTTACGATAATATGCTAGTCCGTTAACACATGTTTACACTTAAATACGAACATCTGTAAGTTCTAGGCCTGACCTGTGGACCGGAACATATTGAGATCAAAGTATCTATTAATGCTCTTTACCCAATGTTTGTATTTATATATTTATTACAATGTTAAAATAATTTACATCAGCAAAACTTTACCGTTAAGGATATCTAAAGTGTCATAATCCTGATCACTTTGGTAAGCTTGAGAGTTTGGCGTTGAGTAGTGACTTTTATTACCTTCGCTATAAAAAAAGAAATAATATGAAATAGCATTGAAAATAACATTATATATTCTATGTTACTACAAATAGATTTGACAAACATATGTTTAAACTTAATATACTTTGAATTTAGCACATTCTTTTTGTATACTGTGTTCCTGTTTTTCTTATCTATTCAAAGTAATTGTAATTAAATTAATAATATTTGCGATCAATAGTTTTGTGAATATTTATATGTTTACAAAATTACTTACCTGCGTTTCCGTCTTAATTTTACTACAACCACACCTACTAATATACATATGATCAGACCAACAATTGACCCGCCAACAACAACTGCTATGAGAGCTGATGCATTCTACTCTTCATTAGCTGGACGAGTTTGATTGTTGAAATCAGCAACTGTATAAAGTAGTTGTCTCCCTTAGAACATGGCGCACGTGTAATTTTCTGCTCTTATATTTTCAAAATGGGAATTGATATAGGACTTTACCGCATTCCAATTGGATTGTTTTTTATGCCGATTAAGAAAGGATGTAAACTGCGTGTTTTGTTTGTGAGTCGGCAAAGTGTTAGTGTGTGTTTGAGACTTGCTATCTTTCTCTCTGTGCTAACCTTACTGGGTGGGGATGTGAGCTGAACCCTGGACCGCCCAAACAACGAAACAAAGGATATTATCTTTTGCCGAAGTATCCGCCACAGAAAACACAGCCACCACCACCCCCGTCCCAAAGTACAACCACGAGCCCGTGGCTAACAAGGCAAATGATTCTGAAGGTAATGGCTTTTTTTACGTGAAATGAAATCTGAGATGAAGACTGATTTATCGAACATTAACAGCAAAATTGATGATATAAATAAAACAGTTAATCGTGCTTAAAAGTGAAAATGTTAAGTTACGCCAAGAAAATGTATGTATGAAGCGGAACTTTTAATCTGTCTGTGAAGTTAGACAGGCGCGAGGACATTCACGTAGAAATAATTTAACGATTTTGTAGTTGAAGGCCGGTATTTCTGAGAGCTGGGAGGAAAGTGAACGGAAGGTACGAAACTTTATTTCCAAATACACTTAACCTAACTGAATTGGAAAGATGTTGACAATTGAAAGGGCCCATAAGAGTAGGCAGTAGACGATCGGATAGTTCCCCATTATAGCTAAGTTTAGCAAAATACAAGGACCGAGAATGTGTATTGCGTTGCGGCTCGTCAAGTCTTAACTCGCAATCGCAGTATTCAGTTTGCGTGAAGAATTACACTGAACGTGTACATACACAGGCGAGAACTGACCAAAACATTAGTTGAGGCCAGGAACCAGGGCAAATATGCATCACTGCTTTCGCTTCGATAAAGCTCCATTGTTGACGGGTGACATGTGACAAATACAACACAGACAATAATAGTCGAGCGGATTGGTAGTTTCAAGATCACGTGTCGTGTTGGGCGCGAAAAACAAGGGTTGCAGCGATTGACATTAGTCGCGGAAATGATGACGCAGATACCCGTGCCTCTCAAAGGTCAAAATAACTACAACAGTAGTATCACATCTTCGCGTGGGCGTGGAGTAACAGACTTTTAACTAGTGAAGGTATATCACTCAACCAATCAACAGCCGGTCATGAAGCGGACGACATGACCGTGACCTCTAGGAATCGGCCAAGGCCCCAAATAAACAATAAAACCGATGTAAATTTTATCACATGGAATGTGTGCGGTCTTTATAAATTTTCATTGACAATTTAGTAAATTAATTTCTTTTTTAAGTAATTATGACATTATAGTCCTTTGTGAAACATGGAGTAAATTTAAGGTGAATTTGACATTTTATTAATTGTTATGCCTTACATTTTGACTTTGTTCGTAATATGAAATCGAAACTCCAATAAGAATAGCGGAGGTGTTTAGCGTTTTATTAAAAGTAATCTTTGCAAAAAACTAAAAAACCTATTATTTATTTTCGGTCGCTTATATGATAAATTTATGACAATTTGTAGTATTATATATATTTGAATTATCTACATTGTTTCCTGTGAAGAATTATTATGTATAACATATATATCACCAGAAGGTTTCATCGTTATTATGATGAATAAAAGAACAAAAAAAAGATGGTATTTTCTCAATGCAGTTCAAACATTGAATGCATATTTACTGAACAACCCAAATACGTCTTGAATTGCTGGAGATTTAATAGTAGGTGCAAGACTTTTTTAGATTAAATACCTGATGATAATTTGTTCATATTTTTGCGTACTGTTTCTTATGATGGGTAGTTTATTTTAACACTCCACGTTCGCAGTAAAGATAGTAAACGAGGAAATAACTATGGCTAGTTTTTTTAGTTAATCTATGTTGTTTATTCGATATTCATATATTTGAAGTGGAAGGTTGAAGGTGAATATTGATGGCAATTTTACCTCCCTTTTCTAATGATGGTGCTAGTTTGGTAGACCATGATAGCCTCCTCAAAATTTATTTCCTTACATTAGAAATTTCTGTGTCTTAGATAGAGATGATTCGGATCATTTCCCCATATCATGTGAATTAAACATTGATTAAAAAAGCCTGTGCTTAATATGCGTGGCGTAATGACGTTTGAAACTTTAACTCCCCATTAAAAGGTATAAATGGAATCAGTCTCACATGCTAAGTTTTTATTGATAATTTTAAAAAGTACTTTTGCAAAAATATCTCATTCTTTGAGTAATACGGTTTGTAATGATGGTTAACACAAGTGTTAAGGCAATTACTTCATTATACCACGAAGCTGGTCAGTGTATGTTAGTCAAAAATTATGAGCGGACGTTTCTCTTCACAACCTCCATGGTGGAATTCTACTTGCGACAATCTTAAAATATATAAATATCGAGCGCCTAAGGAAATTTAGAGAATCTAATTCACTGGCTGGGATTTCAGAATATTTAAAGATAAGCGCAATGAATTTAAGAACTATTGTCGGATTATGCTTTTGCAATACCAATTTTCAAATAGAAACATGTTACTTGCTAGTAGTAATGATCCAAGTTCTTTTTGGAAAATTCTTAAGAGAGGTAAAACTTCAAGAACTCTAGATATTAGTATCTCCCCATCTGAGTGGTATCAATACTTTGCAGGACTTCTTTATGATGAAAATGCTGTTGCTATTGATCAACCTTCTGGTAATTATATTGACCCTTCTGCAAGTGTTCTTAATGAACCATTTACTTTAGATGAGGTACTCAGATCTATAGCAAACTTATCTGTTGGTAAATGTAGTGGCATCGATGGTATTCCGGCTGAATTTTTTAAGACTACTATGGATGATATAGCTCCAATATTTTTAGCATTGTTTAATCATATATTTTAACTGGTAATATTCCATTATCTTGGAAGTCGTCTGCTATAACTCCTGTTTACAAGTCTGGACCAAGTAACATTCCTGGAAATTACAGGGGCATATCTATTACAAATACTATGTATAAAATATTTTCGGGTGTCATTAATAAACGGTTATACGATTGGGCTGAAGAAAATAATAAGATTGATGAATCCCAGGCAGGCTTTCGGAAGGGTTATTCAGCTGTTGATAATATTTTCTGTTTACAATCAATGGTTCAGAAGTATCTATCGAAAACGTGTGGTCGTTTTTATTGTATCTACGTCGATTTCCGCAAAGCTTTTGATAAAATTAACCATAATAAACTATTTGTTTCTTTAGAGAAGAAGGGAATTCACGGTCAATTTATGAATACTCTCAAGTCTCTTTATACCGATTTAGAATCATGTGTCAAACTCAATAACAATGTCACTGATTTTTTCTCGTGTAATATCGGCACCCGCCAAGGGGACAAAACAAGTTCGACAATTTTTGATCTCTTTATAGATGAGTTGTCTGTCCTTTTACGTGAAAATTGTGAGAGTGGTATTTTTTATCACAATGATATTCCAGATATTTTTTGTTTGATGTTTGCAGATGATGTAGCAGGGTGTGCCGAAACTGCATTTAAGCTTCAACAGCAAATAAATATTACTGATCTCTTTTGTTTGTGATACTGGGATGGAAATAAATATGATAAGACTGAAATTACGGTTTTTCGAAATGGAGGTCCTCTTCGTCGATATGAGCACTGGTCGTATCGTGGGACACAAATCAATATTACCTCTCATTATAAGTACATGGGTATCTTACTTACATCAAGATTGTCATGGTCATCCGCTCATTCTAAGTTAATATCTCAGGCGCAAAGAGCTCTCTTTGCCATAAATGCTTATCAAAGACCTTTTGGTTATTTTTCTGTTGTTGATTCTTTTAAGGTTTTTGATTCCATGGTCAAACCGATACTTTGTTATGCATCTCAAATTTGGGGCTATGAATATGTAGATACAATAGAATCTATTCATAATAAATTCTGTAAACGTATTTTATATGTACGTAGAACTACTAATACATGTATGGTTCTTGGTGAATGTGGTAGATTGCCTTTATGTACTACATATTATAAATTGTATTCGATATTGGTGTAATTTGTTAACCATGCCATCACATAGATATCCAAAGCAATGTTATAACATGTTAAAATCTCTAGATGATGCCGGTAGAAACTGCTGGGCAACCAAAGTTAGAACACTTTTGTATAAATATGGATTCAGTTTTATATGGATAAGTCAAGATGTTGGTGATGTCATTGCCTTTATTACCATGTTTAAACAAAGAGTTGTTAACTATTGTACACTAGACTGGCAAACAGCTCTTGAATCCTCTAGTAGATGTGATCATTATAATAACTTTAAAAGCCTACTTACTGTTGAAAAATATTTAACTATGGATATTCAGTTAAAATATAGAATTGCTATGTCAAAGTTTCGCCTTTCAAATCACAGGCTGAATATTGAATTAGGTAGATATAATAATGTTATAAAAGAAAATCGTATATGTAACTTTTGCCAACAGTTTAATAATGCTAATGTAATTGATTGTGAGTACCATGCTTTTTAAAAATGTGTTAAATATGATACTATTAGACAAATATATTTATTTAGCTGGTATATACATGGAACAGAACTTCAAGATTTCTATGCTCTTTTGTCTTCTCAAAACCCTGACATTGTTAAAAATATATCTATTTACATCTATCAACTTATGAATATAATTGATGATACTTAAGTTTCACAATATACAACTACTTGACATTTTATTATATGTTATACCTTATGATGTATTTTGGGCCGGAGGCCTTTATTTACAAATAAATGATTTGAGTTAATTTACAGTAGATATAATATCTTGTTACCAAACAATTTCATTGATCAAACATATCTATTTCGAAGGTTTCCTCTAAGTACAAAAAAGCAAAACCATCTTTTAAGAGTTTAGTTGTCTATTCTTGATAGAAGCACATTACATCAAATTACCTTGATTGCAAAGAGAGCCAGTGTATCCTTGTTGACAACCGTTCTGACAAACCCCATAGTTAGTAGTGCATGTACCTTCAGCACAAAAACAAGTCTCACTACATCGGTCACCAAATCTGTTCTTTGGACATTCTAAATATACGAAAAGGTCAAAGATATATCAATACTGTTTCCTGATTAAGTAAATAAAAAGAGTGTGTATATGTGTGTAATGCATTAAATTTAACAAAGCTTTAAATGAATGTATACATACATGCATAGAAGTACTTTTGATGGTACTTATTTCTGAATTTTAAAATTCCTATACTTAAATTTCACAAAATAGAAGAAATAGTATAATGAGTTTTTTTTTTACAAGTTTTGGTTCTGTTAATTGAATAAAACATTTAACCTAGACTTTTTAACACCGCTAGTCATTTGTAAGCCTACCTTGGTTACATGATTTACCGATCCAACCAGATTTACATGCATCTGACTGACAATATCCACTTGTTTTATCACATGCACGTTCATCAGCACAGTGACATATCTCGGAGCATTCTTCACCAAATGTCCCCACCTGACATTCTAAAAAGCAAAACATAGAACATGTTTTGTACATATTATACATGAATTGATTAGAAAAAGCTAGAAATTGTAATTGCTTTAATTATTCATTTAATGGTAATAGTAATTAGAGTACTATGATTTATACTTATATATTCGATTGTAGACAAAAAATGCTCACCCCCTTCAGATACGATCACTTCGCACAGTGTAAGGACACCTGGTCTCTGAATCTTAATGAATCTTGTCAGTTTATTTGAAAATGTAAGGACGTGTTTATTTCCATCAATCCTTCGTGTGCTATTTCCAACCAGGTGAAACGAGTGTTGTCCAGTATCGTTAGCAAGATATAGCTCAACATCGGCGAGTTGCTGATATAACTGATCTATGAGGCAACAATAAAACGACACGGAATTGGAAACAATAACTAGATCAAAGAATGAATATAATTAGAATAGTATATGTTTATCAAACAGAAGACTGTTCATTATAAATATATGTTTACAGAATATTATCATTTTAATTTTTATGATTTAAAATGATGTTCATTGTTATATTTCTATCAAGCATATCTGACGTACCACGTTCCAACTTACCAGAATCTGTACTGAACACAGTAACACTATTAATAGGATACCGTTTTCCCAAATCAACTGTCCACCAGGATATTTGGGAATATTCATTGTGCCGCTACAGCAATTGCAAACGTCAGGTTTTGGACCAATGTTTCCATCGATTGCGAGATTTGATGTCCAGTTAAGGAATGCTGATGACATGTCTGTCTGCACATCTAAATGTCTCAAAATATTCTGTTCTACGTGAAACAACATTTGTTATGAAACGATGTCCTATACTGATATTAGTCAGTTATTGCAATGAAACTACTATTTTGTACGTAAAAGTTATTTCATTTTTGATAATATACTAGAAAGTTTATATGGAAATAAGTTTGGTAACCATTTTGATTGTGTAATAACATATCTTTTATTTATCCCGAATTAAAATAAATGAAATAAATCTGCATTTGATTGGAAAAAGCGAAATAAAGCAAAAAAGTTCTCGCAGTTAAATTGTTTTGATCCAATAATACCTTCATCACATCTTGGACCTTGCCAACCAAAGGCGCATAATTCGAAATAACATCGCCCCGTTGCACTGTTGCAATCTGTATTGTTAAGACAATGGCAGGTTGGTTGATGAACAATTAAATCCAAAGGCACGCTTATCACATACTGAAATAATCAAACAATTGTTGCTTCTTTATTCAAAAATGCAGTACATATATTCACACAATTGATTTTTTTTTCAGTAATAACTGGACGTTAGATATAAACAGAATCCAGCAATAAATTACATGTATTGCAAAACTACATTCATAAAATAGTGAGAAAAAAGTAATAATTTGAATTCAATTAAATTACAACATTTCATTTTATGTTTATATGTATGTGTACGAAAACTTGTTATAAACTATGGCCTAGCTTAATAATTACAATGTGGGCATTATAAATATGCATATAAGTTTAGGAGACATTCTCTGGGCAATATCCTTAAAATATCTGGATAAATTATTATCTCTTATGATTTTTTTATCTGAAATTTGACCCCATTGTGTGACCTTGACCTTGGCCGCAGGGACCTAAATTTCGCACGCGACATTCCGACTTACAATAGTAAACATTTGTGCCAAGTTATATTGAAATCCTTGTATGCATGTAGAAGTTTTGCTCCGGACAAGCGTTTTTCTATGACCTCTAAGTGTGACCTTGACCTTTGACCTAGAGGTCTGGTTCATGCGCGCGACACGGTTTCTCATAGTGGTGAAACTTTGTATGAGGTTTCATTAGAATCCCTTTGTATTTGTAGGTTATATGCCCTGGACAAAATCTCTAATTTTATCATCTTTAGTGACTTTAACAATCATCTTAAGTAACCTTGACCTTGCATATATTAACCTTAATTACATGTTTCACACCAGTAGTCATGATAATGACCATTTGTGTTCCAATGCCTCAGTTAATTATGACTAAATTGTCCCAATACACATATTTAATTTTTTTCTGAACTTTGATCCCTATGTGTGGCCTTGACCGAGGCTGCAGCGACCTAATTTTGCACGCCACGTCTCACAATAGTGAACATTTGTGCCAAGTTATATTAAAATCCCTCTCTGCATGTAGAAGATTTGCTCCGAACAAGTGTTTTTCTATGACCTCTAGGTGTGACCTTGACATAGAGGCCTGTTTCATGTGAACGACACGTTTTCTTATAGTGGTTAACATTTGTATGAAGTTTCATTAAAATATCTCCATGGGTGTAGGAGACAAAACTGGACGCCGCCCGGCCAGCCGCCTGCCCGCCCGGGCGGAAACTTAATACGACCTGGGCGTATAAAAAGGATATAAGCAACTCTAATTACTTCTATCGTTGAATGACCTATAGTCACTTGCAATCATTTTTTATTTGCAATAAGATGTCATAATCAAGTAAAATCAACAAAGCGTAATATTGGAATTCTATAATCCAATTTATGTGCAAATGCCAAAACGTGACCCTCAGAAATTCTTTAAATTTAAATTACATTTCTGATTGACTACTGTAAAGGCACGAAGACAGCAGAAATGTTAAAAAAGTGATATTATCAGCTAAAGACTTAGTAATGTATAAATATAGAGGTAGGTCTACATTCCAAGATAGATCTTAAGAAACTATTAGACAATTAGAATTAGCGCCAAAGAAACTACTGGAAGCATCAACAAGACAGGGGAAAGATTTAAGCCTGGGACATTGAGAGCCAGATTTGAGACTTTAAAATTTGCACTTAACTGCACTTAACGTTATTCTCACAAATAAAGAATACTTTTTGATGTTTAAACGCCGTCTTAATATCTGGGATTCCGAGTCTTTAAATGAAACTTTAAAAGTCGTTTAACTCCCTCCGCTTTGAAGAGTTTTTAGACATGCTAGAATTACTATCAACTGCATTGAAACTAAAAGGCATAGGTTCAAACCCAAGAAGAGTCAACTTTTGTTTTTCCCTTTTTTATTTTGATATTTTAGGTATGTCTCAGATCCGTCGTGGAAATAAAAACCATATGGACACATCTGCGGATGTTTCAAATTTCAAAATTGTACCAGTTCATGTTGAATGTTGAAATCTGCTTAAGCCGGTGCTAGGGGCGTGTACGGTAATTTGCACTTGACAGTACCGTCCATGAACAGGCTCAATCAAACCGAGCCTGCAACATTTTCAATTTAACAGTGTTGGGCTTTCTTTGGGGATTCTGTTTTCTCTATTTAAATGTTAATAATATAATAGATATTGGCATTTATTGGCTAAAATACCTAATTCAATAACAAATACGGTATAGATATTTTGATAGTGTAATAAAATCAAAACTACATGGAAAAGGTATGTAATATTTGACAAGATTAACCAATTTACTTTAAAGAAAATTTAGGCAAACTTTGAAAAAAAGCCCCTCATGATAACCGCCGTATGAACACATCTGGATGTTTCGAAATTAATTTTAAACATTGTCATGTTTAAAAGTTTAGTTCTGCTTCAGATGGTGCTAGAGACTGTGGACGGTTACATGCATTTTCCAGTACCGTCCATGACCAGGCCTAATCAGACCGAGTCTCCAACATTTTCATTTTTCTATTTTGGCATTCTTTAGAGATTTTGTTTTTCTCTATTTTGAAATGATTTAGATACCTTGATCACAGCTAGGTCCTTTCCAACCAGGATCGCATAGCCCAATATCACATTCTCCGGTAGTACTGTTGCAATTTGTATTATTTAGACAATGACAAGTGGATGAGCAGTTAAAACCAAATGAGTTGTGATCGCAGGCTAAGACAAAGAAAATATTAAAATGCATTATATAGAGCAGAAATCAATACAAAACTCGTATGGAAGAATTTTGTGATACATGTATAATAAAATATCATGTATGTTTATTCCGATTGTGGAAAAGTGGATTGTCTGTTTTATTAGTAAATATTTTAAAATTTAGCGACATTTCGATTTATTTAAATTTTGTTTGTCAGTATTATGCGCAAATTTTGAAATGTTAAAACGACGGTAGATTTATGTTATTTTTGATCGCAGGCTAAGAAACAGAAAAACATTAAAATGCATAACATAGAACATTCATACATATAAGTAGTCCTGGTGAGAAAAAGAAGGAACAAAAGACCAAAAACGAAACTATAAAGAAACGATGTTAAGGTACTTTGAGGTTAAATGAAATTTTATTGTATGAGCCTGAGGTATAAAAAGCATATATAAATAATAAATAGCTTGTTATATTACTACTATGACATCATTCCATTGTTATGATCGTACTGTATTTTTAATACAGTACAGGTAAAATTCAAATAATAATGTGAAAGTCCATCATACACTTTAATATAAGACAGGCCTGTAGTGAAAGAACCTTGTATGACCACAGGACTTTGGAATTTTATCCAAATAAGATGTTAATAAAGTGAAACCTCTTAAACGAGGAATGCAACACCTTTCCTCCCCTATTTCGTTTTTCACAGACTTTTATGAATTATAAGAACAAAATTGTTTATAAACTAGTAAGTTTGCGTGATACATACAATGTACATACAGTTAGCTGACATTCATAAACGATTTGCCTAATTTTATGTAAGTAATGTGTAAGTTAATTAAACTTTTCAGATACATGTAATCACGGGCACTTAGGGTTATGTGCGTGCCTCCCCTTCTTGATCCGCATTTGTATACAGCATGTCTATTAATGTCTATTCATACGTCAAAATATTTTTTTCATTTTTACGACCTGGTGACATGCCTTGAACATAAAACATAGAACATAGTTTTCGCTATTTTGACAACCCCAAAATATCAAAATTTCAAAAAGACGACAACGTTAGCTCTCCTTTGATGTGAGACGACTAGAATGGGTTTCGGCACTGTTTTGCGCTTTCATTTTATGCCGAGAACGGTACATAATTCTATAACGAAAATAGCACGTGCATTTTTTCCACAGAATCATCCAATCCTGGAGAATTTCATCCAGCCAGTTTGATAACCACGTGAATACCGTGAAATAATATAGAAACATAAGTCCAGTAAAAATTATAAATATGATATTCAAACACTAAATGTAAAAGTAGGAACGTATAAAGAAATGATAATGTTTGACAAACATCAGAGGTTTATCACATATTTGAACATTTATTTCAATAAATTTGGTAAAATCCTCAATGTAAATTGATATTGATGCGTGTAAGGGTAACATTTTGTGTAACTAGTATAATTTGTGGACATCATTGTGTTCATGTATATAATTGGTCAAATTAAAAACAAGAAAATTTCATGCTACGGACATCTGGCCATTCAAGAGGCTACCTATGGGGTATTTTCAAGCTAGAAAAATAATTTATCCATTTCTAGTAACAAAATACAATATTGTTCTAATTCTATCCATAACTAAGAACATATAGACTATTCAAACAAGAGTTCAAATCTGAACAATGTCATCTTAAAAATATCTTAAAACGGATATCAACATTAGCTCAACAATATACTTCCGTTACGTTACGTTACACAAATGAAACATTACACCATAGAATATGCACACAGTGTCATAGTAAAGAATTGAAAATGATAACAGCGAGACACCACTATTTGGCAATTTCTGTTATATTCATAAATTTCAGACTTTCTTTTTAATTACTAACATACATGCACATATAATATATATACATGTATATTTTTATTTTCATCATGTGCTTCACACGTTTAGCTTACAATATGTCATAGCATGTTGTCACATATGCCGAATTTATTTCATTAAGGTGAATTATAGGTCAACGGGACGGGTGTTAATTGATTCATTTTATTTTGTAATAATTTGTTCATATTGTATTTTGTAACACATGTCTTAAAATAATCAAATTATCTGTACATTAATTCGGTTCAATGGGTGAATGTATGCAAATCCAAATGCATCAAATTGTGCAGTTTTAGATGCTAGGTATCTAAAATATGTAAGGAATTACTGATAAGATCTTTAATATAATAGTTGTAAATGATAAAGATGCCTAACGAAAGAGTTATGAACATAATGTTATAACAATATGAAACATAAAACGGTTTATATAAATGGTCGATATGTCAGTTGATATGCGCATACATGTACAATGCTCAGTAAATACGTTTTGATTTGTACTTCATGTAAAAAAGTATATTAATCTCTGATATTGATAACATTAGATAAACGTCGTATCACCTTTTTGTATACATAAGTGATGCGTCTTTCATACCATTTCAATTTCTGTCATAAGAAAACCCGGACGAATCAAACGAAGAGCATCGTACGTAGAATATATAAAATACATTGTGTGTATAACAATGACAGGTTCTTGATACGTGTTGAAAAAGTTCTGATTTATAATAAAAGTGCAAAGTACACGGAAACATTATGTCTAAAAGTCTATTACAATTTTTAATAAAAGAAAACAAAAAACAAAAACGATACAACATATCAAAATGCCAGATTAATAGGTAACTATTAGTAAGTATTCAAAATAATGTTAATGTCAGAAGGGTATTGATATTAAGGAAATTAAAGTAAGCAACCAATAAACTTATTTCATATGTTATCAATTACATTAAACATCTGTACAGCAACAACCTTTGTAGATAAATATTGTGGTTGTTGCTGACAGGTGTTGCGCTAAAGAGTTAAATCTATTGTTAAGTTTAACTTTGGTAATACCAAACGTTGCAGAAAAGATAAAAGTTCTATACAAAATGCAGCAAAAAAAGCACACCTTATTTAGTTTAGTTTTATAGCTTACTTTTATCACAGCTCGAAGTTTGCCATCCCGGATCACAAAAACCAAGATGACATTCACCAGTAACAGGATTGCAATTTGTGTCATTTATACAATGGCAAACTGACGAACAATTTTGACCGAATGAACGATGACCGCACTCTTAAATAGATATGAAGCATAGCCAATTGTAAGGGTCAGGGATTAACACTTGTAGTTTGATAGTATTAATAATGTTTTTTATATAACTGCTCAAAAGAAAATGGACTCAATCAAATAAAATTCACATGTCTTAAATAAATTGATAAAATATACGACAATTTTACATTCGACATGTACTCATAACATTTTGTTTCAGTTAGCTAATCAACATCCTTTTCATTCTATTTGCCGAACAGGTACTTAAATTAATACTAGTCTTTACATTCCTGACCAGGCATGACATCGATGTGCCATGTCCGTACATAAATTATTTTGAAAAAGATTGTTTCCATTAGTGTTACATAATAAATTTTACAATATAAAGGTCTTTCAGCGAGATCATCGGTTTACCTTTGGCATAAACTATTCATGTGTGTATCTTGTAAGATTGAGTGGGACTACGGATTACCAGCAAGCTTGTCAGAGATTTAACATGTAATTATTACATATCCCTGTCGGAATTCAAAGCATGTCAGAATCAAGTATCATTTCCTGGACATATTTATGGTGGCATCGAAATATCCAAAATAAAAAGAATTATACCTTTGCTACACGTGGGTAATAGCCATCCGGGATCACACAATTCTTTCTCACAATGCCCACTAGAATGGTCACAAGCTGTCTTGTTGATACAATGACACGTGCTCTTACAATCATCTCCAAAATTGTGAAGTTGACATGCTGGTTTGTAGATAAATAAAAAAAGAAGTAATTATAAAAATGAACTCCTTGATCTGATATCAATAATTGTCGTCCATTTCAAACTTGTTCATCTTTTGTCATTTAAAATTCTAGTTCAAACCTAAAAAATAGGTTTGCTTGGTACAAATATACGAATACTCGATTAGTTTTAAGTTGTACGACAATATATTTATGAACATAAATAGATATCTGAACGACAACGAATTGATAACAACTTAATTTGTGAGAAATCTTACGTTTTTGTGAAGAAACTTAAAAAAACAAACACTTTTGCCGTTTTCGGCTTTCTTTAGGGATTCTCATACAAATAATAGACTGTACAACTGTCTTATTTTATGTAATAAGGACAGTTTACCAAGACTTTATATTGTTTCCAGTTAACATTACATTGTATAAAATGTCTGAAATTTTCAATCTATCCATTGTTTACCTTTACGAACTAGAAAACAAGTTCAATGGAATTTTGAATATATATCTGTTTTTAAATGTTTTATTTTTATTATCCTTTGAGATGACTGCGATAGTGCTGTGCGATCCAAAACTTTTATAACCGCCTTTAAAGTTAATCGAGGTTAAACGTTTGCTTTTTTATTTTGGTTCGATTTGGCTACGGGTCTGATGTCTTAAACGCATTATATACAATATTTTCTTATTAGTTTATTATGTTTGATTTATGTAGTGTTTAATAGTGATCATCAGACATTAAGATAAACCATTAAGAGCGTGTCAGCACTCTACGTTCATGGAATGCAGTGTACAGCTGACCATTCCTCGCAGCCATTTTAGGCGTGCGTACAACCTCGTTTGTATATAAAACATATATAATTTCACATGTATATATAACTCATACTTTGGCTACATGTCGGTAGAAGCCATCCAGGTTCACATTTTCCCGAGAAACATGTTCCAATAACATTGTCACATGAGGCACCATTAAAACAGTTGCATGTGTTTTTACATCCATCACCAAATGTACGAACATCACAAACTAAAATTTACATGTTAGAAATTTGAATGTATATTATGAAACATCTTTTTTTACCGGATTGTAATACATGTACAATCTGTAGTTGGGAAAATAATAAAAGAAAGACAAATTCGATACAAAAAACGTTTCTGTTCGATCACATAGGTCTTTTTCATGATTTTATACATATAATTATTATATAAGATAAAAATAGCATTAGAGTTTAACAAACCGTTTATCAAAAGCAATAATTTGCTAATAATATACTAATATAAAAACTATGAAAATGGGCGACTGGTATTTTTGACAAATAACAATCCAATACGACGAACCGTGCCCTTATCTTCATTGATAGGAAACTGTCCCACTTATCTCAAGAGATGGTAAGATATATTTGAAATCCAAGATCGTTGGTTCGACATTCTGCCGAGGTGAAAATATCACCGTGAAAATTGTTGTCGGATATTAAGATAAATGTTCATTTTGTTTTCTGAGCACTAATTGTGAAAATAAAGTATGTATATATATTTTAATTGTACATGTTTTAGGGTAGACCCTGTAATCTCTTAATGTCTTTTAAAAGTATCCTTTCACAGTTTTATGTCAGTGTTTGATTCACCTTCTAAAAATATCTGCTTAATCAATTGAATGTTTTAAACTTGTATTTAACAGATCCTTTTAATGCAATTGTTCAATATTAAGTTTTAATCTTCTAAATTTGAAGCTAGTGAGATTGAATAAACCAGGATTGAAGTCTTGTAGTAGAGGTCAGAATGACGTGAATGGAGATAACTATGTCGCATCTAATGTCAAGGAGTTTTGAGAGCTACCCGTACGGTATTTTATCGCCCCGAAGAGCAGATGCTTCTTAAAACGATATATGGTATAAAGACGTTAGTATTTAAAGAGACAAAGTAGATATGTTAACACTAATAATATGAGAACGAGTTTTTGGCTTGGTTATCGTGATACTGATCTTGGTAAATATAGAATATGTATAAAAATACTCTCACAAAGAGGGGCATTGACTACAAAAAAGAAAGTCGTACATAACAAAAAAGTTAAAAGAGCCTGAAAAGGAAATTCATCAAACTGAAGAAAAATCACAATGTGCAAATGACAAAATGAACATTAATTCTCTTGGGCACTTCATGTCTAATTAATATGCTTTTGCAATGATTGGTTATATGAGAGGCGATTGCTTAGTAGAATTCGGTAAAATTCGGAATGAAATTGCACCAGTTGTTTTTTAATAGTCCGGACAAGTCTTGTGACTGACTGACAGACAGACAAACAGATGGAGAAGTAATCACTTTATATCGTGGCTACTTTGTAGCATGTAGCAGCAACTGTGTAGCAGCAGGGCAACGGACAGACAGACGCAAAAGAAATGATACCTATATGTTGCCGCTATTCCAAAATCAAGGGGCAAATAGAAATATATGTTACGTTTTTTATAAACACAATGCATCAAACCAAAAAAATAGATAAATACAGAATCCCTAAAGAAAGCCCAACACGGCAAAATTGAAAATGTTGCAGGCTCGGTTTGATTGAGCCTGTTCATGGACGGTACTGGAAAGTGCAAGTTACCGTCCACGCCCCCTAGCACAGGCTTAAGCAGAATTCAACATTTAAACATGACATAGTAAAATTTTGAATTTAGAAACATCCGCAGATGTGTTCATACGGCAGTTATCATGGAACCTTCAATGTGACACTTCCGTGCCATTCCATGAAAAGCGGCGTATGGCCCCCAAGTAATAAAAAGCGTGTGCCCTAAACGAGAAAACAATGGGCGGAACTAAATAAAATGGAATTTTGAAAGGGGATCTGAGGTTATGAAGCCTGCATATCACATATAAGACGTCAAAAGACAAATTTAAAAAGCAGGCAACATATCCTAAGGGTGATTCAACATTATTCAAGTAGGAATATTGGAACCACCCAACTAGAAAATGCCGAAAAGTTAAAACTAAAAATACCACAAGCACAACAATAATGTCGTGCTGAACGATCTTCAAGGATCGAAAATATAACATCATTGATTAAATGTACGGGGAGACTTTTTACAGCCGCCACACGGCACAAATAACACGGATGTGATCATAAAAATAGATAAATACAGAATCCCTAAAGAAAGCCCAACACGGAAAAATTGAAAATGTTGCCAAAACTGTTTTGGCTGAATTTGAAACTGATGTCTTATAATGGAAGATAAAACAATTGAATAATATTGTACAGGTGCCTTTGTACCAATATGCCCCATGCAATCAACTGTATATTCAATTGTAGAGGGACATAAACAGGAAAAGCAGATTTTTTTTTCTCGATATTGTATAGAAAATTCATTTCTAATCATTTAAAACAAATCATGAAACAGGAAATTGTAAGAAAAATTATGTATGATAGCGATCTAAAAACCTTGAACGTTACACAACAAATTGTTAACACTGACAAATAACTAGTGTATGGCGTCTGAAATACATCATGCTGTAGGTTAACAAACACATTGATTTCGAAGAAAGTGGGGTAAGGCAGGCATTAGGACCCCTTGGTGGAGTGGAGTGTCAGTCACTTTATTTAGAACCTCCAGAAATATATATTAGCAATATATGGAGCTAAGAGTACATAAATTCTGTTACAAAAAGGAATCATTTGTTCGTAGATGAAGATAAGTATGGAACAAAAATGATAAAATGAAAATATATGTAAACGATTTTTGAGGATAACATTGTTATATAGTTTCATCATAAGTATCATTTTTCTTACAGTCGTAGGCCACTATTTGACATTTTTTTCTAGTTGGGTGTTACTCCTTCTTCCGTATGGTATAATAACATTAAGGATATGTTGCCTGCTTTTAAAATTTTGCTAATGAAAGCTTGTTTGATATGCAGGCTTCATACCCTCTTACGATCAATCAAAATTCCATTTATTTAGTTCCATTTATTGTTTTCTCGTTCATTCAGGGTTTACGCATATGTTTACTTGGGGACTATACGACGTTTTCATGGAATGACACTAACATGTCGTATTGATATGCGATTACCGTCATATCATAATTTGCACGTGGTTCTACAGATTTATATAGAATGTTGACATCTGCCTTTGGCGTAGCTTGGAAACATGGACAGTAGCTTGCAATTATCACTTTCTTCCATGAAAAGGTTTTAATCAAACCGAATCAAACTTAAACTGCAACATTTTAAAATTGCATTTTTTGGCGTTCTTTGTGAATTCTGTTTTCTATGTTTAAAAAGTATTTTCAATTCAGTAAATTTTAATGATTAGCAAGTTTTATCATTGTAATAAAGAATACCTTACGATGTACTGGTCATTTTTTTCTGATGGATTTGTGTATTGATTTAAATATATATATATAGATATAAATAAATACAAGGTTAGCTTTTAAAAAAGCTAGTAGCGACTCGCTTCGTAATTTCTTTCCAGGGGTGTGTCTAAATGTAAAAATGACAGTTCTGTTAGCTGAAGAGACTTCAGCGAACATCAAAATAAAAGTGACATATAAAGTTATGGAAGCCAGTTCTCTCAGTTTAACAAAGAGGAATATGAGTATATATGAAGATGCACGTTAACAGATAGAATAGAGTCCCTATGTCTATGCACATTTACTACATGTATATGGCCTGTTGACCTTGACCAGAAAAAAAATAGATAAGTAGAATTCATAAAGATGTCTCTTTATACGAAGTAAAGTTGAAATATGTTATTTAGTATTGGAATGAGTGACAGACACAAGTCCTAAAGTAAACACAAGTTGTCAATCAATTCAGCCAGAAAAGTCGGGATTCTATTAAAAAAAATGGGATCCTGGAAATTGACCAGTTCAAGAATATAGTTTTCAGAAAAGCCGGGATCGTATTAAAATATAAAGAGATCCCAGGAATTGGCCAGTTCAAGAATATTGTTTTCAGAAAAGCTGGGATCTTATTAAAACATATAGGGATCCCGGGATTTGACCAATTCAAGAATATAGTCTTTGATTTTTCTAATTAATTAGGCATATAATTATAATTATTGTGATTTTGTTAATAAATAACTCTTAATATATCTATATCCTAAGTTAAATTCATTAACGTTCATTACATACAATAAAAAACTTAACGTTTAATGGCCTTTCATTACGACAATGATCAACACAAATATAGTTTATTAGTTTTTTCCTCTATATCTTATACGATCGCGGATCCCGGGCGTCCCGGATCCCGGCCAGTAAATACATACACTAAATACCGGAAAGAAATGACCGGAAAAAAGGAAAAAGAAAAAAATGCACAGAACCAGATGTCGTTAATGTTAATTAACCAAACGAAAACTTATTACAGAGAAAACAGGACTGGTGAAATCCCTAAATCAAAAGTCAGTGTAAATATTATTTATTGAAAAGAATCCATGAAAACAAACATTTTAATCATCATTATATCTTTGCGCTCAAAGCAATACTTGCTGCTTTTTTAAAAATGGCGTGAAAATTGAAGGTTTTTTGACGCTATGTAAGATCAAAATTGATTGGCTAAATAATTTTGTATCCTAGCCCTGATAGATAAATTTTGTAGAAAGCTGGAAGCCAAGCTTCGATTACATTTTTGGAAGGATTCGGAGTTTTAGGTTGTTTCTCAGTAAAATCCTAACGTAATACCGGCTCGCCGTGACGAGCCGACAAAATACATTTAATGAGATATGATGACAGAGAAGTACGAATGAGATCTACATATTATATATTACCAACCTGTATCACAAGCTTCTCCTTGCCACCCAGTCAAACATTCATCTGTCTGGCATTTACCTATGACATTGTTACATGCTTTCTTGTCCAAGCAATGGCAATGATGTGAGCAGTTATTTCCAAAATAACCATTTTCACATTCTATAAAGTTGAGAAAAAAGCAAAGCCTATACAATAATAATGATATTATTAGCATAAGGTTTTCACGGTTAGATAAACAAATGTATTCGTAATTGTATGTTGCGAGGTGATTTTCTAAATATATGTACAATTTTATTGTATTACAACAATGCAAGAAAGATCAATATTTATTTCCATTCTAACATGCAAAAAAAGTATTGATGAAAACATGCTGTACTACAGTGAGCGAAGAGGGTAATCGTCCTCACATCATTTTGTTTAATGATGCCTTTTTTACGTTATATGGGCAGCAGGCATTTGTTTTTTTGTGCTGTGCTTATAACGTGTAATAATGCACTTGACAGTTTTTATGTATTTGATAGGGGAATAGCACTGTATGAAATCGTTCCTGGATGATTTGGAATATTTCCCCTTTCAGAAATAATTTGGATTTATAGCATAAGATTGATTTCAGATAAAATGGATTTGGAGCTTGACGAGGTGATAAAATATTGGAAATTAACACATGTATAGCTGTTATTTTTCAAATATTCTACTTACACGGAACATTTCAATGTTTAAAGAATATAAGATACTTAAGGGTTTTTATTAAGTTGGAATCATGAAAACAAATTTTACGTGTAGTGACGCATAATAAACATGCGCATAAACTTGCCAATTAGTCATTACTATGTTTGATCCTTCAGGTATTTCATGATTATATAATTGAAACAATTCAAGTGTTTTAAGTGAAATGTTTTGTTCAGTAACGAATTTGAAGTACGCGTTTTTATAAAAACCGTGAAAATAATTAGGGCACTGGATTGGTTCATATCAAATAGAGACACAGGCAAAATTTTCATTTCTTCTTTGTGAAATTTATTTCATTCATAATTCTATAAATGTCCTCAAAATAAATACACAGGTCACAGGAACAAATCTTTTCTCCTTATAATGAATAAAACTTGACACACGTGGGTCAGATAAGAGAATCAAGATTTGATAAAAGTTGTCACAGTGAACAATGGAAATGTTAAAAGAACATGTTAAATGAACGACATAGACTTGTTTCAATCATACAATATCCACAATATCTGTTATTGTTACCTCCAGGGTTTGTTCAAGTCACATGACTTGTTTTAAAACTACTCCGTTATTCTGTTGGCGTCTGAATTTCGTTCAACATATATAGAGATACTTACGCTCTAAATCCAAATTATAAAGAATTTATTCAGAAATTCATGCGAGGACTTTACACAATGTCAATTTTGATATTTTGCTTTTAGAAGAATATCGTCTTAACATTTCAAAGCAAACCAGTTAATTGAAAATATTGGTGTATGAAGATAAACTGACAACTGTAGTGTTCCGTTATGATAGTTGTGTCATATACTATTTGATGAAAACAGGTGAAAACTGATTTTTACAGAGAGTCGTTAGTTATTCTGACCTCTTCGGTTCACTTCCATTGAATCAGTCCGGTGCAAAAAATCCAAATCAGTTTAACAACGGGAACTAATCGAAGTCAACCCTGATCGATTACACCGTGCATAATGTGCATCGTGTTAGAATTCTTTATATTGGGTAATACATTTTCGGCGTACAAAAGCGCACATAAAATGTCAAAACATTTTTATTCGCAATAATTGCAATGAGTTTAGACATGTGGTCAAGTCAATTTCACAAACATTGTCACATATCACAATTTATTAAATGTTTTATACGTTTCACCGAAAACTCGCTTTTTAACATGTCTTTAACTTTTTTAGCAATACCTTTAAATGTATGGTTACAAATTTAAGATTCTAGTCTATATATGCATAGCATATCATTAGGACTTTCAAAGTTAAAATTCTAAGCTGCATAAAATTTGAAGTATAGTATACAGGAGCACGTTACACACGAACAACTCAAAACATCATGACGACGTAAAGAAACAATTCATTTAATGATTTGCATTTCAGCCAACAACTTAAATCCAATTAAGCCTAGATTAGAAATTCCTCAAAAATATTTTATATAAAATCAAAAATTGTCGAGCTTTAATCATAGAAAACGAGAATAAAAATCACCAAGGCAAAGGTAACGTTCACAGGAGTTCCAGACATTTTTACAAATCTGCGAGTTGTGAATTTATTTTGAGTTACATGCAAAAATATAGAGAAATATATAATCCTTAAAGAAATAGCAAAACGGCAAAATTGAAAATATTGATAAGTCATTGTACATATTAATGTTCAAAAAATGTCAGCGGAAGGCCTTTAATAAACTATTAAATGACAAAAGCCATGGAAACTTCTCACCACATCAATTTTCAGCTGAAAATCTGCACCGATTCAAAACCGCGGTTCAAATGTTAAAACAAAATGCTTTTTTTTAATTAAACCGTTGTAACCGGGGAAAGAAAAAAATCATACTCTTTGCAATGCTTTCACTCTTTAGAAATCGGTTTTGAAATAAGAAAGCTAGCTTGGAATACATGATGGAGATGAATATAAACGCACGTTTGAAAAAATAATTATCTGCTGATCCCTTGCAAAGCATCCTGATAAATATGCTGAATATTTAAGTTAAATGTTTGATTCCACGAGTATTATTCTAATCAAATATTTACCTTTTTCGTATAACTTGAACTCACACAGCGTCAAGATGTTATGATTCAGCTCTACTTTGAAAATTTGTACAATAAGAGGACCGATATAAGTGATAAATTGCCTCATATTGGACATAGTTGGAATTGTGTATACGAGCATCATTTGTGATGAGCTCAAATCTATAGACGAATTGCTGGCCAAAACAATTGCATTTTCCAATTGTTCATCGTAGCCTAAAATAGAATAAATATCTGGAAAAAAGTGATTCCTTGGAAGCTCTGAACACTGCAAAATTGCATGAAAATTGTAGACTCGGTTTGATTGAGTCTGTACATGAGGGATAATGAAAAAGCGCAACAAAATTTTCGCCTCTAAAGACACGCATTTTAATAGTTAAAAAAATTTAAAATAAAAATTTGTGTATTTAGTACATCGCAAAAGAGTTTTGCCCGAATTATTTGGGTTTAAAAGCTACATTGCCCTAAAAAAGAAACATATATTAGTCTTTATTGATTTTGTCTACTAACCTTACCATTTTTAGTCCATAGTTTTGTAATTAATTTTTATCCACGGATGATGATCCTAACCCATTGGACTCCATATAGAGGTTTTTTTTTCAGTCACGGAAAAAATTTTTACTCCCTTTCGAGGATGAACCAAAATTACAAATCTGAGTACCCTTTTTAAAAAGCGGGGAGGGACTTTTAAAATAAATTTTTATAACCACATGCTTCCATAATTCTTTGTCATTTTCAACGATGTTTGGTTTCTTTGCTTTAAAATCATAGTATGATAATACCCTAAAGTATAATTCAGGTTTTACACTAAAAAAGTTTAAAATTACAATCTAGACTTTTCACATTGAGTTTTCTTAAAAGACACACACAATGTTAACAGAATTAGCAATTGTCAGTTATGTGCCAAAGTAATAACAAATGTTCTATGTTGAAAAAATAAGTCAACAAGTTAGACGTTATATTGTATGGCTTTTGACATAATACTTAGCAGCTTTATATTGGTTTTTTGAACGGTAAATCAAATTGGAAGTGACAATCATGTTTATAAATTTACACACCAGTAGTTTCACGTAAATAAAAACATGCAAAGTGGAGATATCTGATGTTGAAACGACAAAACGAAATAGGCATTAGGCATACAATTTCAACTAATAAAACGCTTCTTACCTCAGGAGTTTTTATTTTCAGGATATATCAAGATTGTTTAAAATATTAAAAAAAAGTGTTTTTTGAAAACCCTAATTTTTTAATAGCAGAAAAAGGAAAAACAAATCATTTTTGGGTTTTCTCTTTTTAATATTTTCATATTTTTAATTTAAATGGAAAGGAGAAAAAGATTTGGATACATTGCACGTCAAATTTTCTTATCGCAAAAATTAATTTCTATTTTTTTAGTAATCTGCCACATGACGGCGGAACTACCATCTGTTACACTGCAGCACTGACAAATGTCTATCGAGTAATTTTGTTCCCCGGTCTATTGCTTTACTTGAGTTGCTATATAGCGAGGGTCTCCCAAAAAAATTACTAGATTGGGACTGGTTTACTAACATTGGATCGAATGCGATCGATAAGATTCATATCTAGAATATGGAGTATTATTTAGTTACATGGCTTTACATATAATATCTTAAAACACTTACAATGTCCATACCAATAATACATATTTCAAATATGGCTATTTTTATATGGAAAAAGCTATAAAAAAGTTAAAATTGAAAACATTATTTACCCTGCATAACATTTCATGCAGTAAGCTTGTAACAGGAGCAACACAAAAACACAGAAACGATGATCATTGCATTGTGTTCTTAACTTGGACTCTCTGTAAAAAATTATAAAAATGTGCGAACAAATGTCCCACACTATGGGAAAAAATGTGTCCAAACACATTTTTGCATTTGACATTTTCCAACAGTATAAAATATATATTGTGTCATGTTTTGGCGGTCTGTTAAACTAAAAGGCATTCCTGGATAACTAACCTTTTAATTATAACCAGTTTACTAATGCTAAAGATTTTATTGATAGTAAAGACTTGACAAATGTAGTAATCATAGGATTCCTGTTGACAAAACCAGCACCGTCTTTGAAGAAGTAACCGAGTTCCGGTGAATACATATTACAATTTAGAAAATAATTATAAAGAAATATACCTGGCTTGTTTATCCTTCACTACACACTGAATATCAAGGAAGTTAAAATTTCTTAAATTTATCTCTCACTGATATCTAAAGTATGAGCTGTTTCTAACATATTCCCTGTTAGTTTTTGACCTGTCAATAAAAAAATTATCTTCCCCATAAAAAAATTTTTTTTTAAAAACCAAGAAGACGCTTTGTATTAAATGTATCTCATGTATTATGACTTTTTATTTTTACAATATTGCTCAAAATTGACTCTTTTGTAAAAGTGGTCCCGCTGGGGGCTTTAAGCTTTTAAATATTTTTTTTTTACCAATAAAGATTTTTTTCAGGATGAGTTTTATAAAAGATGAAATGGGAAATTTGTGCAAAAGGGATGGGGTTTGTGAATTTTAGTCTTTAAAAGATGGACATGTCACACTGTTTTTAATTAAGACTTTCTACTACCTTAAGGAATGTTTTTAACAAAAATACTAAATTTTGTAATTTCTTAAATTTTCCCGGGTGTAATATCAAGTCTACCTTTTTTTAATTATAAATTGTAAATAGGTTGTGTCCAGCTTTTGTTTTGTATAAAAAACTTTTTAATTTTTTGAGTTTGATGTTTTAATAAGTTTTTTACTGCATATAAATCCTTGTAAAGGCAAATTTTAAATTATTTTTTATAA
>NW_026853014.1:0-39962 GCF_026571515.1 Ruditapes philippinarum | reverse complement strand
AAACTGTTCCGAAAAAAAATATTATTCCAAATTATTTTTTTTTATATTGCTTGATTTTAGTGCATGATACCATAGTTTTTAAGCGCAATTTTACTGAAATATTTTGTTTGGAAATATTCTTCTTTAAAATTCAAACAATATTTTTACAGCAGATATATAACTTTATACACTTTAATAAACACCAATAAATTTACAACTCACCAAAGTTCTTTATTTAACACACTAAATAATAACTTCAAAGAGCAAGTCCTTGCGTTCACATTCCTACACATCATGAATCATGTGTCATTAGTGGTAATAAAGCAATATTTTACAAACTTAATTACATTAATCTGTCACCACAGTGAATATTGTATCTGAATATATTTAGTAAAAGAGACAAAATATTAAATAACTGCTTTTTGGTCTCAATACCTTTACAGCACCAAATTTGTATAATGGACTGGTCTGCTTTAAAATTTGGAACAGTCCATTCTCACTTCAAGGGATTTCAATATAGAAGCAGATAGAAATGAACTTGCCAAATTCTTTCATTTCTGGACAAAACCATTCATCATTTTAAGGATCATCATCACCTTAGTGCAATAACTGGTAAACTCCTATTAAATTTACAAGGACTTAACCAGTTACTGCGCCAAAGTGATGATATGAATTATATGAATAGCAAACAGTGCAGACCATGATCCGACAGCACAGATGTGCCAGCTAATCTTGCTCTGCTCTTGTTGTTGCATGGATAGAATAAGTTCCTGCAAGCACGCTGAAGGTAAATACCCATAAATAGAACACCAAGTCAAGTTTTTAAAACTATAATTCAAATATTAAAGTTAAATTTACAGCAGAAAAATGGCCTGGTACTAGTATGTATAAATCATATAGATATTTATCGAGCTTAAAAGGAATCAATGATCAAGTTTTCTATAATCAGGACATTTTTAAGTAGCCATGAGTGGTAGCTGGCTTGAAATTTTAGATAAATTTAGAAATCCTGATAAAGACCTTTTAATAAATCTCAAACTTTTAAATCCTAGATTAATTGTTTAATGGTGTCAGAAGTGAAATGTGACTTAGTGTGTTAATATGATTTCTCTCGTAACAGAGATGATCAGCCTCTGGGGGGCAAAACAGGATTTATTTGGAAAGTACTAGTATGCAACTATTCTCATACATATAATTTAGATACAGTATGAAATAATTTAGGGGAATATAAAACACCGAAAAAACTTATCTTTTGAAATATTATTTATATTTTTTTAAACATTATTAGGTATGTAAGAAATCTTCAAATAGTAATTAAATATCAAATCGACTTGGAAAAGTATATATGGTAAAATCTTTGCATGATTTGGTAAATCTGTAACCGGTCTCGATTAAAATAAATTGGAAAAGGAAAACTTAATAATGATTTGGAATCAGTATCCTCTTGATGTTGGCTGTATCAGATCATATCTAAAGCTGATAACAACTTAATTTTTTTTTACTTTAATTTGAAACAAAACAAACACAATCAAGCGACTCTGGATAAATTGACAGTAATAATGGCATAGGGATGATTAACCTGTATTGACTTCGATCTGAGGTAATTCATTGAACTTTATATTACACAATGTTTCTTATGCTCATCTAGATTAAATGACGGAAAGTAGATTGCCTATTATTAATAACAAACCGATTAAGTATAGCTATTATTTATGTATCCAGCTCAGTTAATGTCTCGATATAGACATATACTACTTTCATAAGACGGGGACGTTATGACAGATATCGACATATAATTTTATTTCGGCTCATATACCTATCACGGTTTATATACTCAGATGTTTTATTAAAAAATTGACATTTCATGTTAAACTGTGCTGTCTGGAATTACTTCGGAAACGAAACGAATGTGTTACTTCTTTTTCATACATGTGAACAAATTTAAAATGATGCTAATGGAGGATAGCTCGGGGGAGAATTGTGTTTGAAACATGCATAAACTTAAATGCTTTGTTTTTGAACCATAAGTTTTTGGCATCAATATGTAATGGTAATTATATATTTTTTTGAAAAAATAAATAATACTTCTTGCATAATTCAATATGCTTGTTTTAAACATAGTTTGCATCATAGTAACCGGTAATTATATAGTTCTTTTGAGAAAATAAATAATACTTTTTGACAATCAAATTTAATTGTTATTGAGATTTTCAACAAAACTACTTCTGACATCTTTCATTTTTAAATGGTTTTATGTCACACTTAGGCGTTAACATCAGATGCAATTTATCAACTTTAATGTTAGAGGAAGACCTCCGGTGTACTCAGTGCAATTTTCAGGCAAAAAGGGGGGGGGGGGCCTGAGTAGAACACCAACCACCATGTCTGGTTTAACTAGCTGGATAGCTTCTACTCATCAAAGAATCCAACACCCTTAGCATATGCATAAGATCATCCTCCAAAAAGACTTACAAAGAATCCATGTCCCTGGCAGGATTCTACCTACGCTAGTGGTTTGTAAGTGTCAAGGTCTTAGCTACTTGGCCACAGAATATCCCATAAAAATATGGATGTGATGCTATGGCACTTGAGGTTCTAAATGGTGGGTACTATGCCCTGATGTTGCAGTGCGAACTACAAGACGGATAAATATTGCAAAAACTAACATTTGACTAAATTAAAAACACAATGATGTTATGCAAAAAACCTCTGTAGTTTTATCAGGTGCCTTAACTTGTTGCACTAATATAAACATTGGAGGGAGCACTGAGTCCTGATTCCCTCCCCAGTAAACTGGAAGTTGCCATATTACATTAACAAAGTTGGACTGACCTTGTACAGCCAAACAAAAATTTCTGATAATCACTGCATTGAGGCGCCCAATTTTCTCCAATTCTTCAATAATGGGCTAAACTTTATTCATATTTCAGCTTTTACACAAACACTATTTCAACTCAATAAATCTAAAGATTTTTTTTAATACAGTAATTGCAACTGATTCGGCAATAAAACAGGTTTCACGCCAGGTGGAGTGAACTTTGTCGATGATAAAGTCAGCGCAATGCGAAATCCTGCAACATATCAATCTGACCTAATCGCTAACTGATAAGACATGACAAACTTTGTCAATATAAATAGAAAAGACAGTGGCACTAAATGTTACAAAAAATATTCTGTAAACAGCAACCATTATTTTAATTAACGTCTTGAAAAATCCAACAGGTTCCATTTTTAATCTTATAGGCACTTATGTTTTGTGATATGGTCTTTTTCTTCTTGGTGACATTGAGTATTAATCATTTGGTTTGTGATTTTTTTTTTTAAGGTATAATATCTTCACTATGCATGTTTATTTAAAAGTTTTTTTATCATAGTCACTGGCTAAACCATCTGAACCTGTTGCTCTCTAAAAACATTTGCTGCAAAATTTAAAGTGTTAGGGTGAGACCATCTTTTTGACCCTTAAAACTAATATCATCGTTTCTTTAATCAACTTTTTCATTTTTTTTTAAGGGTCTCTATTAGTAAATATGGTTAAAAAGCTGGCTAATTGTGCGTGAGAATTCTTCAAACCTCACTTAAATAATACTATTATCATAATAGGGGAAAAAAAACTTACATTTACTCCAATTTATTTTCCTTTTTTTATCAACAATATTAAGTTCATTGTAGATTCATTTTAATAACTAATTATCAACAACAAAAGACAACAACAAAAAGAACATCAAGAATCTACTTGACAAAGTCTTACAAAGGAAAATATTTAAGTAATGTTTTAACAACAGGAGTTACGGCATCTTGAAAAATTACTCTTTATTTTGTTTCAAAACACAAGTAATTATGTTGAATCCAATTTTCATATTTTTCCACAGATTTGATAGAACAATCCTACCATTAAGGGCAGTAAAATATGTTCTATTCAATGTACCCTGTAAAATTATTTCTCAGCAGTTTCAAAATAAAATGTATAGAAAACAATTAACTGGTTAATACCTCCTGTGACAATTGGAATTAATTTCCAATTACCTCCCTTGTCAAATGAAATTCATTTTTAATTATCTCCCTTGACAATTGAGATCAATTTCCAATTACCACCCTTGACAATTGAAATTCATCTCCAATTACCTCCCTTGACAATTGAGATTTTTCCAATTATCTCCCTTGACAATTGAAATTCATCTCCAATTACCTCCCTTGAACAATTGAAATTTATTTCCAATTAACCTCCCTTTACAATTAAAATTCATTTATTTTTCTCATTTGGCATTAATGACATATATGAGAACCTCTTGAAAAAATACAATGGGTATTGACTGGATGAAAATTTTCTATCTTATTTTGGTTTAAAAAAATATATTTATAGATAATGGACTACCCCTTTAAAAACACATACTTTCATACATATAATGTGTTGTCATGGTAACAAAACAGATGTCATCTACTTGTGATATAATATAACTAATAGGAATCAATAGAGATATATGTATTATATTGTATATCGTATACAAAGGAAATTCTCCCTCAGGTGCTATCATTATAATATCTAATAAAAATAAACAACACTATTCCCTGGAAGCTTTTTTTTTTAAAACCACTTTTTTAACCAGCCAACTCATCTCCATTAGATCCATGCTTTATAGTTGTTTTTTAAGTGTTCCAAACAGAAAAATTCTTCATTAAAGTCTGAATTTAGAAAGATTTGAAAGCTGCATGCTTTACCAGACGAGCCCAAGAAAAAAAAATCAACGAAAATTCAATTCTGTGAAAGACAAAAGACTTTGGTGAAAATTTAAATATATATTTGTACTTTATTTTAACCGCTTTGAAATAATTCTTGTTAAGTTTTTAAAAGTCCCCTTGAAAATCTTTTTACTCAATCTAGCTGTTATGTATGTAGCTTTTAAGGTAGAATTGCTACAGCCTCTGTTAGTATTGCATTATAGCGTATTTTCATCTAAGGTCCAACCAAAAATCAAATGAGCCGCGTCAACAACAAAAACCAACATAAGTGGCGTTTGCGACCAGCATGGATCCAGACCAGCCTGCGCAGTCTGATCAGGATTCATGCTGTTTGCTTACAAAGTCTATAACAAGTAGAGAAACTGATAGCAAGCAGCATGGATCCTGATCAGACTGCACGGATGCGCAGGCTAGTCTGGATCCATGCTGGTCGCAAACCCATTATGTTGGTTTTATCATGACGCGGCTCAAATTAATGCAGTTATGATCAAGAGAAACGCAAAACAAAACCTCTTGCATATCAGTAGATATTTGACATTAGAAAAATTTATAAAGTTAACCAAAAATTTAGCCAAAAGACACAAAAATTAGCCAATTTTGTTCACAAAGATAATGCAAGTTGCAAATGGATTTAACACCTTAAACCATCTTGACGGCTTTTTTCTGCTCTAAAAATGGATCTTATAAAATTAAAAGATTCAAAAGATTCTAATGACAAATTTGAATTCTTAAAAATATTATCTCTATAACAGCTTGCGGTCTGAAACGATACAGAAAGAAAATGAATTCTACATTTGAACTATTCAAATAGGTTTTTAGGAATTTCAAAAACAAATCTCTAATTTTTTCTGGCCTAAATGTTTTTTCTGATTAAGCAAAATGTCTGTTAGGTCTTTTTTATTATATTAGTAAACTTACTTTACCAAAGGAGAGTTTTTAAAATTTCTGCGATATTTAAAAATTGTTAAAACATGGGGGAACAGGTAATGTTAAATTTTATTTTTTTTTATTTTTAAAATAAAAACTAAAAAAAATGTTAATAATGTTTTAAACATAAAAATTTTGTCTTTAAGATAGGTAATCTAATTTTAAAATTTTTGTAAAATATGAATATAAGAATAAGATAGGTACCTAAATTCACAATTTTATTGATATAGAATAAAAGTTAGGTAAATCTAACTATTCTAACTGGAAAATTTAATTAATCCTTAAAATCCCTTAAGTTAGCAGTTCGGTCCTGAAACTTTACCTTACTGGTTCATATTGGAGGATACGCCTGAATCTAATGGGTAGGACACATTTCAAGTTTTTACTTTAGACTTAAAAACGTTATTAGAATATGAGTATCCCCCAAAATTCAATTTCCGTGTTTACTAGAGAAATTTTGTATATTCCTGGTTGAAAAAGATATTTTCAAAATTTTTTCAAAAAGCATCAAAGTTTTATCTAAAATTTTAGTAACATTTAATTTTAAATTTCTTTTTCAACGTCAAATTATAAATAAATGAATCATTTTTAAAATCTCCTTTTTTGCCAGTAACTTAACTATAAGTTTCATCCATTAGAAATTGAATATATTGTATCATTGGGGTATAATTTCTTCTGTCGATCAATAACGGATACACATTTTGAAAAAAATCGATTTATTTGATTTATTTATTTTAATGGTCTATTGAATTATTGAAAATTTTCCAAATCCAAAAAATATACAAAAACAGCGTGGCCATGTTCCTAACACTAAGCTGGTTTGTATATAATTGAAACAAATTACATAGCGGTGATGACAAAAAATGGTTAAGAAAAAAAATCATGCAAAGAAAATTTTAAAACTGGACACAACATATTTGTATGAGCAAAACATATATCTTACTAAAAATCAATTTAAAACAGGTATGAAAGTGATTATATATACAAGGGAAAGATTAGGAGTATGTAATCAATATATTGGTGGTATCAAATTATTTGTTCATCCGATATCAATGTATCGTCAATATGCTTCAAATGAATCAATGACAGCTCTAGTTCTTACCAGATTTTCACAAGAAACTACCCATTACTACATCTCCTACCTAAATTAAATTCAATTTTGAAAAATTAACTTGATGAATGGATCCCAATATTTAATTGTTATAAAAAACAAAAATGTTTCACAAAATATGGGTTCACACCATGAAACTTAAAACTGGTCAATCAATGATTTTTATAAAGTTTAAATAAACTATCTACATGTATTTAAGATACTCCAGATTTCCTTTTCAATTATTAAGTCAAATCTGTAGAAAAATTAGAGAAAATAAGAATCCCTAGAGAAAGCCAAAACGGCAAAATTGAAAATATTGCCATGCTTGGTTACATCGAGCCTGTTCATGACCTACAAAATGTTCATTTTCCCTTATAAATGAAACAACATGCTCAAATAAAAGTTTATGATTTTGATTAAATCCCACTCTGGCAAATATGAAAATGATCACATTTCTTTTTAATTGTACTGTACTTTATTTAGAAAAATGAAATCTTTGACAGGATAATCAGATATATTTAACAATCCAAAAACCTTTCTAAAAAAAAAAGCTTTAAAACGAAAGGCAGATACATTGAAAGATGTTGTAAATATTCAATGAAAAAAAAACAAAAAACGTCACAATTTACTTAGATTTTTTTTTTTTTTAACAGACAAGGCCACCTGACTTAAGGACGCACCAAACAAATTCCCCAACAAAGCCATGTCCAGGAACGAAAGGAAAAAATGGGCCAGAATTAACTCCAATAGAGAAAATGGAGATTGCAAGAAGTGTGTGCACATTATAGGCCCAAAGTCAGGGCAGCATGGTTTCCAGCCAAATTCCTTGCCTGCAGAACACTCCATGACAAATTCTGCTTTAAAACTTGGGTTGGTTCTTTGGGGCCGTATTTGTTCTCGAATGCGTGGATCTTTTGGTCAGTGGAAATTGGCTACTTTTATGGGCCCCAGGAATTTTTGGGGTTTTTTCCCCCCGGGCTTGGGTGGCCCCACGAGGAAGGGCTGGGTGTACGGTCCAAACCGGAGGAAGTGATACGCTAATACCTGTCCTACTCAACATTTCTTCAATTTAATCGGTTCATTAAACATTCCTTTTTTGAAATCATAAAATTTTATGGGTGGGAAAATTTTCCGCGATGATCCTTGGATCGACGGGTTGACCTCTTTCAGCCTTACTGTCCTGGATGGGAGAACGTTTCCGCAAAAATTAACAATCCCAACCGTTGTATCGTGCATTGTCGTGAAAGGCCCTATTAAGTTATTTTTCAGTTTGTAAAAGGCCGTCTGTAATAATAATAGGGTGCCGTCATAAGGATAAAATTGTCTCTTTAGTACGGTATTGCCTGGTAAAAAGGGCTCGGCATGGACCTTCAGTGGTGCCCGTGTCAATCCTGAATCGAGGCGGCACCGTTGTTTACAGAGTATTTATTAATGATAAGCTCTCATACTAACACTAGGAGGCGCTATAACTAATCTTTATGTTTACACAGTCTGAGCGAAATCCCGATGGAAGTTTGAATTTCAAAATCCCTCACAGTGTGTGGGGTCGAGGGCGAGTATGATGATCAGAAATATTTCCAGGATGTAAATATCTTCTTTGCTCACGAGCTTTTTTTGACTGGGACGCATCTTCAGTCACTTCTGCCGAACAGTTAAACCTTGGTCCGATTGTTCAAAAAATCAATGATATAAAAAAATGAAAATATTGACAGGACAATCAAATACAATATGACAAGGCAACCAGAGTCCGACGAAAGTAGTAATATGGGAAAAGTGACGTAATGGCTCTCTATGCAAGTCAAGGAATGCTTTCACAATGGATCGGAGCGGTAAAACAATTACACATCGGAACAAACTGGTGCGACGTACATTTCTGCTCCATTTTAACCTCAATATGTGCTGAAATTCCACTATATCAAACCGTCGCGTCCCAAGTCCTTATATTTGGTGACATTAAATATACACATCAAAAGTCCAATACAGCTCTTCTACAAATTTGAAACCCCCAACTTTTGTCAAAAATAACAACCTCAAGGACAGATCCAAAAACAGTAAAACGTTGCCGCCCTTCATTACTTCAGGGTAGGAAAAGGGTACTAACCAGACAAATCATGTGATACATTCCGGTGCTTCCGGTGCAAATCCGGTTGGAATTTTACCATTCCAAGAGTCTTGAAGATATCATTGATGTATGGAAGACTGTTGTTTTGCTTACTGCAAGAAGTACCGGAAGTCAAGCGCCACATCTGGACACTTCTATAGCAGTATCATGTTAAATTAACTCCTCAACTTTAATCATTCCTTAATCATGATAATTGGATTGATTTGATATTCTAACTGATTGATTGATTGATTGACTGTTTGATTGATTGATTGATTAATAAAATCATATTCTTTTGAACATTATCATTAATTTTATGAAAAAATTTATTTCAAGTTACCTTGATATTTTTATAGCAGTTTACAGCACTTTTTAAGTCATAATTTTATTAATTAATTTATTTTTTTAATCAATTTGTTAAATATTTTATTCAACTATCCAAGCAGTATCTTTTGAAAGATAATTTTTTACATTTTCATTGTACATGTATAATGTATGACATATAAAACTAGTGCTTGTTGTCATAGAAAAATCGCCTATCATTCCAATACTTTTCCGATACTGACATAGGAACTTTAAGACAAACATTCTATTAATATATTTTTACTTATGAAATTGACTTGTGTAAGACAATTTCATGAGTATAAGTGCTATTCTCATTACTTTTATTGTCAGAGCAACTTGTTTTCATTAGTATAAGTGTTATTTTGATTACTTTTATCACCATGGCAACTTCTCATTTTCATGAGTATAATGTGCTATTTTAATTACATGTACCTTTATCATCATGGCAACTTCTTATTTTCATGAGTATAATGTGCTATTTTAATTACATGTACCTTTATCATCATGGCAACTTCTTATTTTCATGAGTATAAATACTATTTAATTACTTTTATTATCATGGCAACTTCTCATTTTCATGAGTATAAGTTTTATTTTAATTACTTTTATCACCATGGCAACTTCTCATTTTCATGAGTATATGTGTTATTTTTAATTACTTTTATCACCATGGCAACTTCTCATTTTCATGAGTATATGTGCTATTTTTAATCACTTTTATCACCATGGCAACTTCTCATTTTCATGAGTATACATGTAAGTGCTATTTAAATTACTTTTATCATCATGGCAACTTCACATTTGCATGAACTTAAGTGTTATTTTAATTATTTTTATCACCATGGCAACTTTTCGATTTCATGAGTATAAGTGCTAATTTTATTACTTTTAACACACAATGGCAACTTTTTGTTTTCTGTACAATGGCAAGTTCATGAAATAATTCTTTCTCTTTTTTGAAATGGCATGTTCCTTAGAACTAATATCTTTCTATTTCAAATGGTGAGATAACATGAGTTATTACTCATTCCAGTACATTGTAATGATAATCATTCCCATTTCCTCTTTAATAGCAAGATCATAAGAGAAATTCTCATTTTCATTACAATGGCGCGTTTATCTGAGCTTCTCCCATTTCAATAAAATGGCAGTTTTATGTGAGCTGCTCTCCATTGATTACAAGGGCAAGAGCTTTTCTCTTTTACATAACAATGGCAAGTTTATGAGAGGTATTCTCATTTTTTTTACAATGGCAAATATATGAGAGGTATTCTCATTTTTTTTACAATGGCAGGTTTATGAGAGCTATTCTCATTTTTTACAATGGCAAGTTTATGAGAGCTATTCTCATTTTATTACAAAGGCAATTTTATGAGAGCTCTTCTCATTTTATTACAGTCGCAAGTATATGAGAGGTATTCTCATTTTTTGGCACAATGGCAAGTTTATGAGAGCTTCTCTCATTTTATTACAATGGCAAGATTATGAGAGCTACTCTCATTTTTTTACGATGGCAAGTTCATAAGAGCTATTAACATTATTTTACAATGGCAAGTTTATGAAAGCTTCTCTAATTATTTTATAATGGCCAGTTTAAAAGAGCTACCCTCATTTTTTTTATAGTAGCAAGTTTATAAGAGCTTTTCTCATTTTTTTACAATGGCAAGTTTATGAGAGCTACTCTTATTATTTTAACAATGGCAAGTTTATGAGAGCTACACTATTTTTTTACAACGGCCAGTTTATAAGAGCTATTCTAGTTTTTTTACAATGGCAAGTTTATGAGAGCTTCTCTCATTTTTTACCTTGGCCAGTTTATGAGAGGTACTCTCAATTCTTTACAATGTCAAGTTTATGAAAGCCACTGTCTTTTTATTTAGATTGAAAGTTTATGAAAGCTACATGTACTTTCATTTTCTTTACAATGACAAGTTTATGAAAGCTATTTTCATTTCTTTAGAATAGAAAAATCAGGAGAGCTACTTTTATTCTTTACAATGGAAAGTTTATGAGAGCTACTTTTATTATTTACAATTTGAAAGTTTATGAGAGCTACTTTTATTCTTTACAGTCGAAAGTTTATGAGAGTTACTATATTATAATTTTATAAAAGCTACATTTACTTTCATTTCTTTACTATGACAAGTTTATGAGAGCTACTTTCATTTCTTTACCATGGCCAGTTTATGAGAGCTTCTTTAATCTTTTACAATGGCAAGTTTATGAGAGCTACAATAGAAAGTTTATGAAAGCTTACTCTCATTTCTTTACAATGGGAAGTTTATCTAAGCTACATGTACTTTCATTTCATTACAATGGTAAGTTTATAAAAATTATTCCCATCTCATTATAATGACAAGTTTTTGAGAGCTACTCTCATTTTCATTTCTATAACAAGTTCATGAGAATTATTCTCATAATGGCTATAGGAATTCATGAAAACCATTTGTGATTGTTTCATTACAATTGCAGTCAATCATAGTAGCATAATAAAACTAATTCAATTATCATTTGCTTGTGTTTTATCTCATCAATGACATGACCATTTTCTTAAAACAACTTTATCAAGTCTTATATTAAGCCTATTTACCTTGCTTGTAAACAAAGCATGTATGTTACTTGATTTATTCATCCATCAGCTAACAAATACTGGTAACATATGACCCAAGTTGGGTTAGCACACACAACCCCTCAGGGTAAAGCAGACTCCATAACCACTTTATCACCACTCCTAAAAGCTATATTTTGGTTGTGGTATTTTAAAGATGATGCATATTTCAGGATTTCTCTCAGCATAGACTGTCAGCATAGTTTTCATACGCAACATGTTTATGCAGTCTATGTGACAAAAAATAAGGTTAGAGACAAATTTCCGATTGATGACAGTATGCGGTTTTTAAAGCGATTTCTATTTAAAATAAAATAAACTGAGGACATAACTAATCTAACATACCATGGTCATGACCATTTATACAGTACAGATATCGAGGAATATGCAAAATCCTCCGAGGATCGAGGAAAAGACTCGCAACTCCGCGAGAGTATTTTGCATTAAAAACGAGTGACTCCGCGTGTGAAACGCGTAACAAGAGTGACTCCGAGATAAGAGTTATAGCGAGTCACTCCGAGAGAGAATTTCCGCGAGCCTCCGTGTCACTTCCCAGTTAAATCAAATAATTAATAATAAATAGTTTTTTGTTATTTTGCATTTGTGTTCCGAAAATCAGGTTCTTTTTCATGTTTTAATAATAACCAAGCGTCTACCGTTTACTTTACGGATAACTGGTGAAAGGGCGTACCAACACGTTTTTGTTTTTTCATTATTCCCTTTAAAAGGATACTCGGTCAAATGACAAAAATATTAAAATGATTTAATGTACTCAAATCACGCTAAAATGACATTTTTTAAATTCCCATATAAATTCTATATATATAGATGTCGACAAATCACCTGTCATGTGACTTGAACCTCTTTGTTCGTCAATTTGTCAAAAAAGGTGAAATATATGCCCCTTTAAAATATACTAGAAGTTCTCTTAACTAAAAGTATATTTTAAAGGGGGCGTATATTCACTTTGTTTTGTTCTTGACGCATCTAACATTAACATTTGAGTTTATTATCAATGTAGTCATATTTTCTTCCCATGTCCGATACTCGTGTCTGTGGTCTGACCAACCCACGACTAAGTACGTGCTTGTAGCAAGTACACCAGTTGCAAAAACTAGACAATCCCCATTTAAATAACAAAGAAAAGTTGAAAACTACTTATTTCTTTTTTTACAAAATTATTTTTCAAGACGAAAAAATGTTCTGCTGTGTTTGTAAGACTAGGAAAGTTAGTGTCAATATGCCCATTAATAGGATTATATAATGGTGAATAATATAAAGGACATACAGATTTATTTGCTACAAAATAAATGCCCAATTTTGCACGAGATATATTATAATCTGCTTATCTATGTATCTGATGATTCGTAATTATGATACATGTATATATTTGAAATATTTTTGTACTAAATGCTTTTTATTAACCTTACAAACGAGTCATGTTGTATAAGCAACCTTTTGTCGACATAAAAAAGTAATTTGTATATGTTTTTTAAGATAATGTATATTGATACTGAAACCAAACTTTTTCTTTTTCAGATGATAAGTTGACGTGTTAGTAAAACTGCAAAGTTGCATGTACAGAGACTGTGCTTTATGTAGCCATAGATGTACTTACCTTGTTGACTGCAACCAGCACCTAATTAATAAGAACAAACTTCATTTGATACCCTTTATTCCATTGCTTTCATATATATTATACATTAAATCAACATATTTTATTTACTTGTACCTAATTTTCAAATTTTATTTAACAGCAACTAAGTTTATTCTTGAAATACTAATACATATAATTATAATACACTATTTATACTGTTACATTTTTCACACAGTACACTAACTGTCATCTAGAGTCATTCTTGAAATACTAATACAGTACTTTGATTATAATATATTATCTACACTGTTACATTTTTCACACATGTTCATAACCAACACTAACTGTTCATCTAGAGTCGTTTATTTCAGTTTCATAGAAGGCGGTATGTTGTCTCAATGTTGTCATCATTTAGAAAATCCACCATGCTAAAATCGTCCAGTGGTGGCGGGATGAAACTATCAAGTTGTCGTGCTGTTTTGCTCACTGGTCGTCGCAGTCTCTCGTTAACTCTCCCAGCTAACATAGGCCAGGCTGACTGTGTCTGTGACTCCGGGAAGAAAAAGTTTAAGTACCTCTTGACAATCTCTTTCTTTGACGGTTCTAGCTCTTTCTTACCATGAGATCCATTCCAGTTATATTTCAGTCTCAGATTCTCGGGCCCAAACAGTTCCGGAAATATTACTTCTACTAACTTACAGGCGAAGTGCCCTGATCCCTTGGACTCAAGAAATAATGTCTTAACAACTTCATCGGTCAAGAAGTCTGATTGGGGCACAGACTGGATTGCCTCTGGATCTATGTTGCTCGACGACACGGACAATTGTCTTGAGGCTAGACCGTCAACTTTACACTCCAGTCTAGTGACTTGTCCTGAAATATCAGACACACGTTTCGAAACACTCACTAAAGTCCTTTCCATATCACCCATCTTTTTCATCATTTGAAGCATAACCGACTGAATTGACGTCATTGACGGCTGATTTCTCGTAGATCGAAACGTCAACATGGATGGTGACCCTGTTTCTGACGGGATCCCCTGTTGTTTAGACGGCGTTTCTGATGTTGTACTGAAGTTGTCATCACTAACCGGATTCTGACAGTCTACGCTGGACGTCTTTGTCGTTTCGTCGTTAACAGACCCCACCTCATTGGCCTCAGCGTCTTTGTCAGCGATAGTACCCTCGTCAGCGATAGTACCCTCGTCAGCGATAGTAAGCTCAGTTGACTCACATACAGGTGTTGATTTCTGAAGAACCTGGGCTTTCGGTTTCACGCTTTTTTTGACGGGCTCTTTCTGTAAATTGATATGAAATACATGTAATTTAATGAAAGTTAAGTATTACATCATGTAAGCAACAGAATTGGATTAAAAACCGGGGGAGGCTTTATTATACATATAACATTAATGCTTTAATTGTCATTAATTACGTGTTACGGAGAAATTTGACGTGACGCCATTTGCGCTATAAATAATTATAGCGTTAAAGGGCCCTAATGTTAGCGTTACATTATTGGAATATCATTAAAATAATCTTTTAACAGTTTACAGTTCTTGTTTTATATATGTGATCAATAGAATATCATATTCAATATTAAATTAATTAAATAAAAAAATAATTCTAAAAAACAGCCATAGAATTGTCATCTGCCACTTATTTAATATGCAAGGTTCAACTTCTATGACAATACACTGCAAATATTACATGTTGTCAAATGATATACATAGGGTATTGCCACATGCCATAAGGGGTTTGTCAATATGTTACAGAAGCTGTGTATTAACAGCGTGTCAAAACATAAGAGAGAGATATATAAAACATCTGAATAATAGTAAAATCATCATAACACCGTTTTACATTGTTATTAAACATGGTTAAAGTAGACAAAAAAATAAAAATTGATATAATAGAACTTCACAAACTCGGATTTTCTACTAATAGAATAATTAAGACGCTACAGACAAGAGGTATCACTGTAACAAGAACTATAGTAAGTTACTGGGTGAAAGCTTATATCAGTGGAAAACTAGACATTGAAAAAACTGATTATCAGGAATCTAAAGGATATTTTAACGTTGTTTCTGTGGATGATGCCAACTACATAAAACAAACACTCGAATCAGATCCTAATGTATCAAGTTCTACAGTTTATCGTTCACTTAAAGAAAATGGCGCGAATTGTTCACATTCTACAGTTAAACGCGCCATTAAAGCAGTGGGCTACGTTTGTTCGACTTCAAGATATGCCCAAATGGTTCGAGATGCCAATAAACCAAAACGCGTAGAATTCTGCAATAACTTACTAGGTATAAATGAAAAATTTGATAATGTGATTTTTACAGACAAATCATCAATTCAATTACACGGCAATAAAAGAACAGGTTACAGACATATTAATTCTGCTAATGCAACATTGCCAAAACCAAAACACCCATTGAAAGACAATGTTTGGGCGGGAATAAGCAGACGCGGTGCTACTGAAATAACGGTGTTTGAGGGAATAATGGATTCTGAATTTTTTGTAGAATCTATTCTTAAAGACAATCTCAGAAGCTTTATTATACGCAAATATCCAGACGGACATAGATTCATGCAGGATAACGACCCCAAACACACATCAAAACGTGCTCAAAATTTCTATCAGGAAAATAACATTAAATGGGTCGCAAAGTCCGGATCTTAACCCTATTGAAATGTGCTGGAACCAGCTCAAACAACACGTGATAAAAAAAGAGCCTTCAACAAAAGAAGAACTTATTAGTATTATCATAGATTTCTGGGAGACATTTATGACCGTAGAACAATGTAACAAGTATATTGATCATCTGTACAAAGTTGTGCCAGTTTGTATTGGTATGAATGGTTGTGCAACTGGTGACGTCCCAAAGCGGGTATTTGGTTCACATAGATCTAGAGGAAAGTCAATTGTTACTTCAGTGGACTTTGACTAAAAAAAATTGACGGGGATGATTAAGGAGCCCAAGGGCGATAAACGTACTTTTAAGCCAATTTAAAATGTTACCTTTTTTCAGTGACTTCTGTGTTTGACCATAAACTTTTCTTTTGTGGCTCACTTCCCGACCCAGAATCTTGCATAGGCCAACCCCTGCCTGGGAATTCCCCACTGGAACAATTCGTAGCGCACTACCTACTTCAATTGAAAATCAATTTATATGTTTAGAATTCATGTTAATTAATTTATAAATTGATTAAATAAACAGTTTAATTTCGTCTTCATCTTTTATACATTTACATATATGGCGTTAACAGATATGTAATAATTATCTGTCGCTTCTTTTTTTACGATATACATTTCGTTGTTAGTTGTGTTGTATTTATTAAATGAACGGTGGACAACTCTATTGGATGATGTGCATGTACATATATTTCGTGCATCAAAAGAATTTTCGTGATAAATTAAATACACAAAAATGTACTCCCGTTACAACCAGTATCTGCTTTTTTATAACGATTATACCCGCTTTTTACGCAGTACAAAGCAATACGAATTTTTATTGAAGATTAAAAACAATACATTGCTTATAGCCAATTAACAATACAATAGCAGTTACAAAAAAGAACATGATAATATATAGGAAGAAATCTTGTATTACAGAAGAAAAAAAACAGATTAAGATATACGTATACCAATCTAAGACACATATATGCAGTTTTTCTTTCAGTCTGACGACAAGTGACAGATCTTTGATGAACAGATGTTTTGAAATATTTTACATTTTATTTAAAGAAGTATATAAATAATTCCGTTGTTGTTAAAAGATTATTTTTTTTCATTTTGTGTATCTGCACTTGAATAAAAATGTTATAAAAAATTACCTCTTCAGAAGTTTTTACGAATCCCTTACTCCTCACTTGGTACTTTCCATCACATTCATATTGAACTAAGTAATAGACAAGTTCTGACTTGGTTTTCTGTCTTAAAGACATGTTTGCACAGAAATTAAACTTCGGCCACTTATTTTATTTTAATTTTCCAAAGAATATAATTTTTAAAGGTTCAGATTGTAATTCAAACAGTATCAGACAAAATATGATGACAATCGTTACGAAAGCCGAATTAAGTAGGCTGGGTTTGAGCATTACTCAATGTTCTCAAAGTTTCTCAAAAAAATGGGAACTGGCATTATTTTCTCATTATTGTGTTCCTTTCTTTCTGTTTTGCAAACTGCGAATTGTTGCATGACACAGAAATTCTTGTGAATAATTAATTACGGGAGTGGCATTGTGGCTTTTACTCAAACATAACAGACGTTATTCCACTCAGTTACTACAAACAATGCCTTTTTTTTAAACCTTTGTTATGTAGTTATTATCATCGTTAGTTAACAATGTAAAATGAATTTTCAAAAAGAACATGACCAACTAAAAATATTTTAAAAAACAATAAAATCACATCGATAATTACCGAGACTTTTTAATTCTCGGTTATTCTTTATTTTGTATTTTTGATACATTGCAAGTACATTCTACCTTTTCGTTTTACGTGTTTGGCAAACAAACCAACAGATTTTTTTTATTATTTATCGTAAGTGGGAATTCTTATTTATTCAATTATTAATTATAACTATCAATTTAAGAATTTCAGATATACGGCATAACATGTCAGAAAATAATATTTTTAACTTGGAGTCACTCTTTTTGACTCGGAGATTCGCGGAGTCTCGCGGACAAAATTGTCACTCGTTTTTGTCTCGGAGTCACTCTTTTTCGCCCGAGAAATTTATAATCCACACGGAGTCACGCTTTTTGAGATTACTCGATACTCGCAGGAATTTGCATATTCCTCGATATCTGTACTGTATATTACTCATTTGACACAAATACAAGTCAGGGCCAGAAAGTGGTCTCAAGAGTGCCTCTAATGACCCTCAAGCTTTTATCACAAACATGGCTATTTATAAGGGCAGCGGTGGTCTAATGGTAAGGGTGACTGCCTCTCAACCCAGCAATCCTGGGTTCGAGCCCTAATCTGGTCAAGACCATGTTTCCTCATATTACACCAGTACTGGCTGGTTCCAGGAAGTGGACTCGAAAGTGATAAATATATGCTGTCATAACTTGTTTGCCAATCGAACTTAAATAAATATGTTTAAACCATGGTATTTTATAAAAATAAAAAAATTCATATTTCAACTAGGCTAACAAACGTTTGTTTTTTGTTTTTTTTTACCAGTACATGTATATGACATTACATTATAAAAAATAAAATAAAACTTACTTGATAATGTCTGTTCTCCATACACCTGCTCATCATCCCTTGGATCAAAAGCACCTGTTCGCATTACATAATCTGTGCTCAGTGCTAGAATGTTTACCCAGTGACCATGACCTTGTAATGTCCGACATAACATTCCCTAAATCAATTAACGTGTATAAGATAGTAATTATAATATTTTAATGTTGATTCTGTTTTATATTTAAATATGCATTATTCACATTCTTAACAGTTTATTCTGGGATTAACACTGCCCCTCTGCAAAACGGTGATTTTTACAGAATTATATTTGCTATTTAGATACATGTATATAATTATTACCTTAATTAGTTTTGTTTGTTTGTTTGGAATGGTTTTGTGAAGCACCAACACAATTCAGGTCATATGGCGCCAAAAAATATGAAAGAAGATTTTAGCTATCCTTGGATGTTACAAACTTAAAGCAACACCACGGGTCAAAAACCACCTCACCTGCTGGAACTAAGAGATTTCATAGACTCCAGTAATTTGAAACCCATTTAGTCGCCTCTTTACGATCAACCTTAAAGGCAACCCTTTTCAGCCACTAGGTGCCCCTAATTACTGTAGGTGAAAGATATTGAAAGTGGTTAATTAATATCATACAGTTTTTTTTTAGTTTTACTAGCAGAGAACTTCTTGGATTCCCATCAGTACATCATTTCCAGCACTTTTCACTCCATTAAACCTACATTTATAGAATAAATTTTCAACCTTTTTAAAAAATATCTTAATTTCATAAATCTGCACAAAACTTACATCACTTTTCCAGACTTTTAATAGTTTCTATCTTGTGAAGCTGTGTACAAACCAGGTCTGTCCCCGCCCCATTTCACGCACGTCACACCATTGTAAATGTCCCGATATACAAAACTGTACACTGTGACAACACTGTGTCCCATATCCGAACTGTCGCATCCTGAAATATTGTAAAATATAAATATAACATAAATGATCATATATTAATTTATCATTCTATAAATATCCTGATTGTGATTGGTCGAAATGCGTCATGTGATAAAAAGAATATGAACGATATTTTGTATGTATTATTTCATACCAGGAATATAAAATATAAAAGGTAGACTACTTTAACATTTTCATTTAGATACTGTTTTCACAAACAAAGCAGGCTCAGAGGTTTATAAAGAAATCCTTCAAAGCTCAAACTTAGATCTTACATTATTTGATTGGTCAGAAATCTCCAAGAAGAATGTACACTAACCAATGAAAAACCTGAGATCCGGAAAAAAGTTGTTTAACTTTGAGACCAGTTCTAAGGTCCCTTAACCTTCAGTTTTACACTTGGCTAATAACTATTTACCAAAAATCTAAAATGTCAGTCAAGAAATTGAAACCGCTCACAGGAAAATCTTTTTGTTTAACTTAAATATCCTTGTCCCATCGAGTTCAAATTGCATACATGTACGGTGGTCAAGGTATCCTAATATAAGACATGTAATTATCAATACATTTAGATGCCATGTAGAAGCAGCAAGTACAATGAGACAGGATAAAGGACAAACTTGCTACTTATATTGGCCCATTTTCACCTCAATCTTGCAATATGGTGGCAGAAAAAATTACAGCCGTTGTGATACACTGCACACCTCAAGAACTTCCAACTTAAAGAAACCTTGCTGGACATTGAAGGTTTAATTAAGCATTCTTTCTAATGATAATTGAACAGGTTTAATTTTTTTCTTTTTATAATTGGGTATAATGTTGCACCAATACAGTATAGGTCATATGGCGACATTCCAGCTTTACTGGTGGAGGAGGACCTCTGGTGCACTTCTGTACATCATTTCACGCACAATCCGGCTGCCGAGTAGAACTACCAACATTCTGTTAGCTTGCTGGATAACTTTCTCAGGATTAATGTATAAACTTAGAATGTGTAATAATTTGAGCCGCGTCATGACAAAACCAACGTAATGCATTTGTGACCAGCATGGATCCAGACCAGCCTGATCAGGAACCATGCTGTTCGCTATCAGTTTTTCTACTTGTTATAGGGTTTGTAAGCGAACAGCATGGAGCTTGATCAGACTGCCCGGATGCGCAGGCTGGTCTGGATCGCAGATGCACTATGTTGGTTTTGTCGTGACGCGGCTCATTTATCAGTTTTAAAGCCATGTAAGCTCTACATAATAATAAATTTTAGTTTCATACCTTTGAAGAGCTTGCTAAAAATCTGCATTCTGGATCTCTGAAATATACAGGGTAAGTTATTTACATAGTGTACCTTCATAGTTTTCTATTCATGAACTGATTAATCAGATATTAATTAAGACATGATTAAATGGTGTTTAACATGATGCTGATGATAACCATAGAAAAGAAGACATTATTGTTAATAATGGATAAGATTTCCTAAAGATTTGTTCCCCTTGTCATATTCTTCATAAATCTACATTAAACATGGTGTCTCTATTTTCTATGTTAGCTCTTGTGTCTATATGCACTGTATATATATCAATTCTATACCAATTTGTTAGGGTTTTGCTTACATATATATTATGGGTATTTTTATTCATACAATGTATATAGATTTTGTACTAATTTTGTTTCAATTTTGACAATACAATGTACATGTAAATTTTATGTTCATTTACCTTATGAAATAAAATATTCTAAACTTAAGTGTATCTGATTAATCAAAAAGAAAATCAGACCTTCCAAAATGCTAGTCGGATAATCATAGCACAACAGATTTCAATGTCCATTGTAATGGTTAGAAATTCAAAGTGTTAAAAATTCTGAAAACCCTGAGTTTTTCTTCTTTTTTTTTTTAAAGAAAATGAGGTCTTTTATCCTGAAAATCAGGAATTTTGCTTCAAATAATTGTACCTTTACAATATTAAATGTTGAGTGATTCAAGTAAAGAAACTTCTATAACTTATTCTATAACTTATATGGAGATCTCTTAATAAATCAAGAGAGAATTTTATTTTCAGTAACAATGAAAAATCTACACAGACAAGCCTCATATGCAACTTACAGATGTAATGGTTTCCACGCCAACCATGTAATCCACTGTTTATGAAGTGATAAAGTTTTTCCTATCTGTTTTCCTGTGGCTGGATCCCATACACAAACCTGCAACCAAACAAAAAAACAGCTGTTAAGAACTAATTCTAAATAAATAAACAAGAGCCATGTCAACATGGCCATCCCCCGCCGAATGTGTTTGCTCATTGGAAGAATGTATATGTAGTACAGCAGAATAATTCCATTTTAAGAGGTCATTTGGTAATGAAAACTGATGGCTATAGTAATTACAGATTTGAAACCTATGTGGATACTGATGGCTGAAAATAACAAAGGGCAATAACTGAAAAATAATGCAGGGTAGGTTATCATTCTTGTGTGATGCATCCCTCCTCAGTAAAATCTATCCACCTATGAAGTTTCAAGTTGATACCTCAAATACTTTTTGAGAAACAAGAGGGCCATGATGGCCCTGAGGTCGCTCACCTGTATTTAGGCCCCCGGAGCGGGGCTAGTTCCCAGGGCTTTTATTTGAACAAACTTGGAAGACACTCATTAGAAGATGTTTCATGATGTTAAGTTTTTACTACACACATATAATGAAAAACAATGAACCCCCCCCCCCTCCTTTGGCAGGGCCAATTTTAAAGAAGACTTTTAAGTTTTTGCTATACACATATAAGGAAAATCAATGACCCCCAGGGCGGGGCCAATTTTGACCCGTGGGCTTTTATTTGAACAAACTTTGTAGACACTCACTAGAAGAGGTTTCATGCTTAATATCTAAACTCTAGTTATTTGGGTTTTTTCAAAGAAGATTTTTTAAGTTTTTGCTATACACATATAAGGAAAATCAATGACCCCCTGGGGCCGGGCCAATTTTGACCCCAGGGCTTTCATTTGAACAAACTTTGTAGACACCCATTAGAACATGTTTCATGCTAAATATCTTAGCTCTAGCTCTTTGGGTTCTTAAAAAGAAGATTTTTTAAGTTTTTACTATATGCATACAGGGAAAATCAATGACCCCCCTGGGGCGGGGCCAATTTTGACCCAAGAGCTTTTATTTGAACAAACTTGGTAGACACTTATTAGAAGATGTTTCATGCTAGATATCTTAGCTCTAGCTCTATGGGTTCTTTAAAAGAAGATCTATTTTTTTTTACTATATGCATATAGGGAAAATCAATGACCCCCTGGGGCCGGGCCAATTTTGACCCCAGGGCTTTTATTTGAACAAACTTGGTAAACACTTACTAGATGATGTTTCATGCTAAATATCTTAGCTCTAGCTCCATGGGTTCTTTAAAAGAAGAATTTTTAAGTTTTTACTATATGTATATAGGGAAAATCAATGACCCCCTGGGGCGAGGCCAATTTTGACCCCAGGGCTTTTATTTGAACAAACTTGGTAGACACTTACTAGAAGATGTTTCATGCCAAATATCTAAGCTCTAGCTCTTTGGTTTTTTTAAAAGAAGATATTTAAAGTTTTTTTTGCATGGAATTAAATTCTTTGAACAATTTTTAAAGGTGACCACCAAAGGAACATTCCTGTGAAGTTTGGATGAAATTGGCTTAGTGGTTTATGAGGAGATGTCATTTGAAGCAAAAGTTTACGGACGGACGACGGACGGACAGACGCCGGACGAAAAGTGATCACAAAAGCTCACCCTGTCACTTTGTGACAGATGAGCTAAAAAATTGAAATGAAAAATTAAGTATGAAAAATAACAAAGGGCAATAACTCAAAAATTATAAAGGGTAAAGTTATCATTCTTGTGCACAGCACACCTCCTGAGTTAGATCTATGCACCTATGAAGTTTCATAATGATATCTCAAAGGCCTTTTGAGTTCTGCTCTGGACAAAAATTAATTTTGAAAAATAAAAAAGGGCAATAACTAAACAATTATGCAGGGTAGAGTTATCATTCTTGTGCACTGCACTCCTCCTCAATGAGATCCATCCACCTATGAAGTTTCAAGTTGATACCTCAAATACTTTTTGAGATAAGCTCTGGACAAAATAGCATGAAGAAGAACAAAGGGCAATAACTCAAAAATTGTAAAGGGAAGAGTTACCATTCTTGTGCACAACATTCCTCCTCAATAAGATCTATCCACCTATGACATTTCATGTTGATATGTCAAACACTTTTTGAGTTATGCTCCACTCAGGTGAAAAATTAAGTATGAAAAATAACAAAGGGCAATAACTAAAAAATTATGAAAGGTAGAGTTATCATTCTTGTGCACTGCACACCTCTTGAGTGAGATCTATGCACCTATGAAGTTTCATGTTGATATCTCATAGGCTTTTGGAGTTATGCTCTGGACAAAAATCAATTTTGAAAAATAACAAAGGGCAATAACTCAAAAATTATGCAGGGTAGAGTTATCATTCTTGTGCACTGCACTCCTCCTCAATGAGGTCTATCCACCTATGAAGTTTAAAGTTGATTACTCAAATACTTTTAGAGATATGCTTCGGACAAAAATGTCGGACGGAAGGTCGCAGGGACGGACGGACGGAGACTATTTCTATATCCCCCGCCGAATTTTCGGCGTGGGATAATAAAGTTTAAATCATAAGTAGCACAAGTAACATTTTTCACTAATTCACACGTATTTTAAGCTGAAGACTCACCCTTTGTCCTAACCAGTTCTGCCAAAGCTCTGATTTTCACTAGACATTAGATAGTAAAAGACCTACCTTCATGTACTTCTGAAGATTTTTAGGCTGTTTCTTGTGGTTCAAGTCAAAAAGGGTGATCCCTCAGAAGCATTTATCACAACAAAATTACATTTAAATTGCAGACTCTGTTTAATTGAGTCTGTACATGAGGGATAATGAAAAAGTGCAACATCCCTCATGTCAATTGCACCAGTTTGAACAGTACTAAATTGTCAACACTAATGTGCTGGAACCAATGATCCTGAAGGACCAGAAAGAAATAACAACACTACAAGTTTTAACAAACTTGCAAAGCAAATTTGGGGACTTTTTATAAAAGTGTTGACTATTTAATTTTTGAACAAGCTATTTGTGGTAGCTTTGGTAGCTTTGACCGACAGACATCAAGATTCGTAGATCATAATCATCCTCTTAACAAAATCGGAGTTGAGTACATTGCCATATTCTTTACATATGACAGGCTTTTCTCAGTAAACCTCTAAGCTAAGAAGGCCTTTCTCTGATTGTTTAGTAATCATCTCCAAGTCATGACCAACGTAACTACCAAATCTCTGGTTATTAATTGTAAAAGCCTTTCTGGTGACCTTTGGCATTCTAACCTAAAATCTACAGGTGTTATTTAATTTGATCAACATTCCAAATTTAATGTCTGTAAATGTCTGTAATTTATCTGACATTTATCATTATGGTCTACATGTATGTATCTACAAACCAGACAACTGACTGAAATGGACAATGAAATATACAGTCATGTAATGTAATGAAATGTACTACCATGTCTTTGAAGCAGGCAAAAATATTACTTATACTCAGCATAATACCTGGCTATTTTTACATCCTGAGGCCAATTTTTTACCATCTGGTGACCAAGCTATTGCCAATATCCAGTGTTTATGTCCTTTACAAGTATACTGCGGGGTTTCTGTATTTACATCCCAAAATCTTACAGTTGTATCCCCTGAACCACTTGCCAGATATCTGGAAAAAGTAAAATCAATCAATCAATCAAATATAGATGATCAGTATTTGGTACTGTGAATGTTAATAATAACTTATCAGCATTGGAAATAAGAAGCAGAAATCTTTGGTGGTTGAAAAAATATCTTGTACAAAAAGTTGCACAAAAAAAGACTTAAATCAAAGCATTACATTGATGCTTGGATGAGTTCATTAGGCCACTATTCTCTGAATAGTCAAGCTAAAAATATGACTGATATTAAGGGAGATAAAAATGCTTTGCTAAAAGTGAGATAAAAATATCACTGACATTAAAGGCCTATTATGCCCAAAAAACAGTAATAATTCTAATTTTCAAGAATTCATTATTTTCAATGTCCTGTTACAGTTTCCAAAAAGTTACTTTTGTATCATTGGCATTTTTGACAATTAAAACAGTTATGGTAATTTAGTCTTTAACCTTTAACCTTCTAAAGGCGGATGTGAATTGTCTTTGCCACCAGTATAACTTGATAATGGACTGTTCCAAAATGAAAATTGGGAAAGTCCATTTAAGAAATTCAGCAGGTTAAGGGTTAAATAATCAGTACAAGCTCACCTTCCATCTGGACTGAACTGTGCTGCTATTACAGCCTCCGCATGACCTGGTATTGAACTGGTACATCTTGTGACAGCTCGAACCTTAAACACTGCCTGCGGCTGGTATATAATATCTAATACTTGCTCTGAACCTTCTAGTGTCTTTTCATCAAGGGTGTTGTCAAGACTTTCTGTGATCTCTTTGTCATTGACAAAGAATGAATACGGAACTTTTTCTTCCTGAAATTCAAAAACAAAAATAGAAATGTGTCCATAAGACATGGGTGCCCTCACACTCGACTGTTTTGTCAATCTTATTACTCTAGGTCAAATATTGTTTGGGCTACATGTGTCACCAGTTGAAAACTTAAAATCTTTTACTTAGTAAAGGGCAATAACTTTACAAATTCTGAATAAAACCACAAGCAAACCCGAAGGTGCGTAAGTACACATGCTGACCAACAATCTTGTAAACTTTTAGGCCTACAGGTCAAATACTTAATAAGCTATGTATAAACAAGTTGAAAATTGAAAATTTATACTACAACGGCAATAACTAACAAAAGTAAAAATAAAATTCACAAACAAAACCCCAGGTGCAGAGCTTCACAGCTATATTGATCATTATTCCTGTAAAGTTGGTTGATTCTAACTCAAGCATTCATAGAACAAATATACAACATAATGGAACTGTTTTTACTAAGTTTAGGGCAAGAACTCTAGAAATACTGGATAAATCCACAAACAAAACCCCAGGTACACAACTACTCATGCTGATGAACATTTCTGTTAAATTTATAACTGTAGGTTAAATACTTTTTGAGGTACACACGACACTAATTGAAAATTGAAAATTTTCACAGTCAAGGGCAATTACTCTGAGAAAACAGATAAAATCATCAAGCAAAATCCCAGTTGCACAACTTCACATGCTAATTAACATTCCTGTAAGGTTTCATGAACCTAAATCAAATACTTTTTGAGCTACAAGCAACACAAGTTAAAAATTGCAAATGTTCACTAAGTCGAGGGCAATAACTCTTACAAAACAGAATAAATCCACAAGGGAAACCCCAGGTGCACAACTTCACATGCTGAGCAACATTCCTGTAAAGTTTCAAGACTTTAAGTCCAAAATTTTTGAGCTTCATGCAATACAAAATGAGAACAGACAGATGGACGGACAAGGGTAAATCTAAATGCCCCCCTACAGTGTGGGCACAAAAATGCATGCTTTAAGGAGTAGATAATTCTGGAAATATTAATGCTAAATTTATAAACCTTTCATATAATTATGAAATGAGAATTTGAAGAAATGAAGACGTTTAACTAAAAATGTGTCCATAGGACACTGGTGCCCCCCACTCAACTGTTCTTATAACTCTAGGTTAAATATTTTTTGGACTACATGTGCCACAAGTTGAAAACTAAAAATCTTTTACTAAGTAAAGGGCAAGAACTTTACAAATACTAAATAAATCCACAAGCAAACCCAAAGGTGCATAAGTACACATGCTGACCAACATTCTTGTAAACTTTCAGGCCTACAAGTCAAATACTTTTTGAGCTATGCATGAACAAGTTGAAAATTGCAAATTTATACTACTGTAAGTCAAGGGCAGTAACTCTAACAAAACTGTAAAAAAATCTGCATGCAAAGTCCCAGGTGCATAGCTTCACAGTGATGTTGATCATTATTACTGTAACTTAGTGATGCTGATCATTATTCCTGTAAAGTATGTTGATTCTTACACAAGCACACAAGGAACAAATAACAAAACATAATAAAAGGGTTTGTACTAAGTCAAGGGAAATAACTCTACAAATACTGGAAAAATCCACAAGCAAAACCCAAGGTGCACAACTACATATGCTGAGCAACCTTCCAGTAAGGTTTAATGACCCTTTGTCAAATCCTTTTTGAGTTACATGTGACACAAGCTGAAAATTGCAAAAAAATTTCTAAGTCATTGACAAAAATACTCAGGTGCACAACTTCACATGCAGATCAACATTCCTGTAAAGTTTCATGACCCTAGGCCAAATCCTTTTTGAGTTACAAAGCTACAAAAGTTGCAAATTGCAAAATTTTACTTAGTCAAGGGCAATAACTCTAAAAATACTACATAAATCCACACGAAAATACCCAGGTGCACAACTACACATGCTGATCAACAATCCTGTAAAGTTTCATGACTCTAGGTCAAATACTTTTTGAGTGACGTGCGACACAAGTTGAAAATTGCAAATTTTTACTAAATCAAGGGCAATAACTCTAAAAATACTAAATAAGTAAAAGTGGAGTCTCTTTTCACCCCAGAAGCACAATTTAACTAGGGACAGCTTAATTTGAACAATTTTTGTACACTGTCACCAAGAAAATTTTGGTGTACAATTATTTCAAAATTGAACCAGTGCTGAGATGTTGTTCAGATGTTGTTTTCTAATTTTAGATCTGGCAGCCATTTTATCAGTCACTGTGAGAGGTGACCTAATAAAAGGATGACGGTAAAAGAGAAGGAAACCAAACATTTGACCTGGCTGGGGATTGAACTGTCTACCTTTATCCCCTGGGTTGGAGCCAATTTTGACCCTGGGGGCTTTATTTCAACAAACATGGTAGACATACACTAGAAGATGTTTCATGACAAATATCTAACCTCTACCTCTTTTGGATTCTCACAAGAGTATTTTTTAAGTTTTTATTATAACATAAAAGGGAAATCAATGACCCCTGGAGCCGGGCCAATTTTGACCCTAGGGTTTTTATTTCCACAAACTTGGTAGAGACCACTAGAAGATGTTTCATGCCAAATATCTAAGCTTTAACTGTTTCGTTGTTTTACAAGAAGATTTTTTGTAAAATAATCTTTTGGTTGCCATGACAACCAGAATTCTTTATGGAATTTAATTCTTTGAACAACTTTGGTAGAGCTTCAAGCAAGAAACATCCCTGCAATTTTTTAGTTTCAACAAATTCGGCCAAGTGGTTTAAGAGGAGAAGTTGTTTAAAGAAACTGTTGACGCACACATGGACTACTGAAGGAAGCACAGATGGACGATGGACAATGGGCCATCACAAAAGCACACCTTGAGGACATTGTCTTCAGGTGAGCTAACAAAATCTTTGAATCAGTTAAGAATAATTCAATATGGTGGCCTTTTAATACAAGGTTGACTGTAATGAACACTAAATAAACAGTAATATTGTTTGAACCTGAATATTCAGGGAAATAACAGAGCCATAACTTTGTGTTAAATAGTAATATCTGAAAATGCCAATGAGATGTATGCATGCTACATAACTATTCATGGGCCATAAATCTGAGTTATAAGTATCTGACCGGAACAAGGTGACTATATGCACATCTCCTCTTAGTATCCCATAAGTTTCATTGAATTCCAGCCAGTAGTTACAGAGAAGTAGCACGGAAACGATTACCGTATAAGTGTTTTTTTCTGTGGTGACTTTATTTCTGCGTTTTCTGCGGTCAATGTCAGCACCGCAGAAATAACAAGAGCTGTCCGTAAGACAGCGCGCTCGACTTTTTTATTGCTTGCCAATAAAAAAAGTTTTTGCAGTAAAAGGCAATACAAGAATCTCTGTATTTTTAAAGTGAACAATGGCCATGAGCATTAAGATATTTAGTGAAGAATTATTTTACTGAATTGTGTGATACCCTTGAACACTGCAGCAAAGTTTGAAATGTTTAAGTCAAAAGAGGGCTGGTAAGAAAGAAAAAAAAACTGAGTTGAGCCTTAAATAAATTTAATAGTATTAAACCCACTTTGAGAGAATAAGGTATTTTTACGTCACTCAGAACACCTTGGTAAATGACATAATAACACAATTTTTCAAGAAATCTATGCCAAGGAAGCAGTATATTTTTGTACAATCAGCATAATATATAGATTTGACTTTGTATGTGAAAGTATTATAGTTACCTTATAATACAAGTAATAGATAAATTTTATCAAGCTTTTTTAGATGTTGTCAGTTGGTAATGATGTGAAATAGCATTAAAAGTTTCAAAGCAATATCTCAAAGGGTTAAGGCAATAAGTGGATTTTACCCATATTCAATGTATTTTCTAAGTCAAAAAGGGGCATAATTCTGTCAAAAACCTTGACAGAGTTATGTCCTCTTGTCTGTTGATGAAGGTCGTGATGGTAAACAAGTATGGTCAGTTTCAAAGCAATACCTCCAATGGTTTTGAAATAAAGTGAGGTGGTACAAAAAACTTAACCAAGCTCAATACACTTTCTAAGTCAAAAAAGGGCCATAATTCTGTCAAAAACCTTGACAGAGTTATGTACTCTTGTCTGTAGATGGAGGTTATGATGGTGAACAAGTATGGTAAGTTTCAAAGCCATACTTGTAATACTTCTGAAATAAAGTGGGGTGGTACGAAAAACTTAACCAAGGTGTGACGCCAACGCCGACGCCGACGCCGGGGCGAGTAGGATAGCTCCCCTTTTCATAGAAAAGTCGAGCTAAAAACCGCAGAATATTTTCCATGTTTCTGTTTTTTAACCTGGTAATATATGTGTTCTGCATTATGACCTGTTTCATCTAAATTAATAACAACTAACGGATTATAACGGTTAGCGGGTTTTCAAGTTGAACTGCTGTCTGCTAAGTATGTATTCTATGTTTGTTTGTAAGGATGTACTTATTGTTAATTATGCTAACTTAAGAATAAGGATATTTCAACAGCATATATAGTGTTAGCTGATACGCTACAGGTTTGTTCATCACTAAATCATTCAAACCAGTTCAACCTCTATACTGCTAAATAATCGTCGTATACTTTAATTGTCATCTGATTTACGGTATTAAATTAAAGATATTACTGGGATATATTTTTCACACGTCATTTCACGCTGATCAAAAGATGCATACCTTTCTATTGTTGCGCATTATATTTGTTTGCAAGGAAACAATATACTTGTTTGTAATTACTGTACAGCTTTGTGGTGATGACGATAAACAAATGCTAATTGTGTACATGCAAACAAAATAGAGTAATGTGACTTAGACTTTGATAAGAAGAGGCGCAGAAATTAAATCACTTTTTGTCAAAAGAATGTGCCGCAGAAATAAAGTCCGCAGAAATAAAAACATGCCAAAATTTGGAAAAACCGCAGAATTTGGAGCCCGCAGAAAAAATCACTTATAAGGTATTGCTCTGGTTGTATACTGCCTAATTCATCAAGGGTCATAACTCTAAGTTAAAAAGTCTGACCCGAACAAGGTGACAATATGCGCATGTCCTCTTCGTATTGAAGGTTCAAATAAAGTTTCATTGAATTCCAGCCAGTAGTTGCAGAGAAGTAATGAGGAAACGAATATTTTTCTATATGGATACTGCATAACTAATCAAGGGCCATAACTCTGAGTTAGAGTGTCTGACCGGAACAAGGCCACGATATGCGCATCTCCTCTTGGTATTGAAGGTTCCCATAAAGTTTCATTGAATTCAAGCCAGTAGTTGCAGAAAAGTAGTGCAGAAACAATTTTTTCTCTATATGCATACTGCATAACTAATCATGGGCCATAACTCTGAGTTAAAGTGTCTGACCGGAACAAGGCAACGATATGCGCATCTCCTCTTGGTATTGAAGATTCCCATAAAGTTTTGTTGAATTCCAGCCAGTAGTTGCAGAAAAGTAGCACGGAAACAATTTTTACTCCATATGCATATGGCATAACTAATCAAGGGCCATAACTCTGGGTTAAAGTGTCTGACCGGAAACAGCTGACGATATGCGCATCTCCTCTTGTTATTGAAGGTTCCCATAAAGTTTTGTTGAATTCCAGCCAGTAGTTGCAGAGAACTACTCCGGAAACGATTTTTACAACATATGCATACTACATAACTAATCAAGGGCCATAACTCTGAGTTAAAGGGTCTGACCGGAACAAGCAGACGATATGTGCATCTCCTCTTGATATTGATGATTCCCATAAAGTTTCGTTGAATTCCAGCCAGTAGTTGCAGAGAACTACTCCGGAAACGAAAATCTGACGGACGGAAGGACAGACGGACAACGCCAAAACTATATCCCCCTCCCGATTCCATCGGCGGGGGATAATAAATGCAACAATGGTAATATTACAGTTTCTGAATAAGAATTTTATGGTTTACTAGGTCAAATGCTTTGGTTAGGTCAAGAAAAATTGTGCCAACTAGTTCTCCATCATTTATTGCATTTATCCAATTGTCAACTATGTTTGTTAATGCTGTTTCACAAGAGTGCTTGGTTCTGAAACCAGACTGGGCGTTAAAAATAAACTTATGAGTTTCTAGAAATTGTTTTAGATGGTCAGATACGTACTTTTCAAATATTTTAGAAATGAGTGGAAGTACAGATATTGGTCGGTAATTATTTTTATCAGAATTTCGTCCTTTTTTATAAATGAGTGTAACTTTTGATTGTTTTAATTTGGTAGGAAACTATCCTGTTTGAAGACTTAAATTGATAATAGTAGATAAAGGTCTAATAAAATTAAATACCTTTAAATATCTAAGATGTAATGGGCCTTTTTTTATTTTTTCCTTAGTTTTATGGGTAAAAACAATGGGGGAATGGTCACTTATTGAAAGAATTGGGATCTTAATATTACATTATATTTTGAGGCTGATTTGTGTAGAGATGGTCAATGAAAGTTGAGGATGTTTTTGTGACTGTAGTAGGTTGTGTTATAAGTTGATTTAAATTGAATGTACTGATTGTATTATTCCATTTTGAATTAACTGAAATAGAATTAATAAAATTGTAGTTGAAATCGCTGAAGAGAATAATTTCTTTGTTTTCAACGTATAAGGTTTCTAATACTTTCTTCAATCCATGAATTAAGTGATGAAGGGGGCCTATAGATATATCCTACAATAAAAGGTTTTTGTTTGTCTCCATATTGCTTCAATATCACTGGAATTAAGGTCTGTTCTACTCTCAAAATGTAAGCTTGATTTTACATATAAAACTATTCCTCCCCCAATTGACTGTCTATCATGCTTGAAAAGTTGATAATTTTTTAAATTAATTTCATTGTTAGAGAAAGCATCACTGAGAAAGGTTTCTTGTAATCCAAGAATGTCAATATCCGGGAGCTTCTTATCAACTAGAAACTGTATTTCACTGAATTTTGGATATAAATAATGTATATTGAGATGCATAAAAAGTACTTTAGTATTTAAGTATCCTGAGTAACACCACCACTGCAAATAGAGGACATTAATATTCACTTGAACGGAAACTTGCTCCAGACTAAAAAAATAAACTTTCAACTTGTGGAGTGACATATCAGAGACATACGGTAGATATCTACATCTGTGGACATATTCAGGAAATTTTTCTGAAACAAGTTTAATTATATTTGAGCCGTGTCACGACAAAACCAACATAGTGGGTTTGCGACCAGCATGGATCCAGACCAGCCTGCGCATCCGCGCAGTCTGATCAGGATCCATGCTGTTCGCTTACAAACTTTATAACAAATAGAGAAACTGATAGCGAACAACATGGATCCTGATCAGACTGCGCGGATGCGCAGGCTGGTCTGCATCCATGCTGGTCGCAAACCCATTATGTTGGTTTTGTCATGACACGGCTCATATTTATTGTCCCTATCATTACAAGAAACAAGGAAATGTTATGAAAATCTTATTTAAGTACTCATTTACCAGAAAATATAATCCTACAATTTGAATTTATTTCTGTTTCAAACAGTTTTCAAGGAAGTTAATGTGTATAAAACTATATATCTGTTGTTATTATTTTTCAAGATAATTATACCGGAGTGACAACACGGCCATTATCAAGGCTTTGAACGAAACGAAACGAAATAATTTATCTAGATAATTTCTACAAAATACTGTAGAAATACAACATTCAAAGTAAGTTTAAAACTTTATTGTAAATCTCATTTATATAAAACAAATTATGTAAGAAAGTAGTTCAGGCAATACTTCAGAGTGTTTTTAATTTTTTGTGTCTCCCTTTTATCAATCTCAAAAAAGAAATTTTTGTTTAAATGAATTATGTATTTTAATAAAATAGAAATACTTTGTATACCGTACATAATTATGTTTTACATTATAATGTATTTTTCACAATATATTGTGGTGTTATATAAATCTTAATTTCCACATATCTGGTCGAATGAAAAGAAATATGTTCTCTTCATTATTTTAAAGAAATTCAAATCCAAATTTCAAAGTAAGTTCAAAACTTCATTTTATGTACAAAATTTCTCATCTATATTGGATGAATTATGTAAGAAAGTGTTACATGAGTAATTGAACAAGTGTTAAATTTTAGTGTCGCTCTTATATCAAAATTCTGAGAACAAGTATTAAAATTAACATAATAGAGAAGAAAAATACCACAAACAAATAGAGAAAAAATATGCAATATTCTTGATCAACTGATACTACCCGAACTAATTTTATCTTATGTTTCCTAATGTCTCTCCTGTTCTGTTCTGTTCTAGGACAAATAAGTAAACAAATAGAAGTATGTGATAAAATGAATTTGACGACTGACAGAAACAATTTTTTCTTTTACTAATATATTACAGAATGTTTCAAGAACCTGACCACAGTGAAAACTTCTCATTGATGTTATCAGACGTTTTAAATGACATTGGTGTCAATGAAAGAACTGTGATGAGTAGGAGAAGAGGAGTCATGCTGCAAGAGACTCTGAGTAATATCGCATTCAGGTTAACTATTAGAGATGCAGTGACTGTCTATTATCTAGGGAGTCAAAATGAAGGTACAACTACTATAGGACTTAATTCAGACTATGATATGGTATGCTCTATGCATGATGTCAATATAATACAAGACTGGTCAGAGTGGGAACCTGGCAAGTTTAACTACCTCATGATACAGGATGAGAACACTACTCCTGGGTATTGTTTCTTACAACGACTCAGAACTGATGAACCTCTTCCTGCCACTGACATTCTTAGTGAACACAATATTACTGATAGAAGAGGAAGAATATTGTATAAAAACACATGTGTAAATCATTTTCTTTATGGTTCTGAGCAGCGGCATGGACCATCTATTGCTGAACAAGGACCACCAGGAATCAGTGATACTGACTTTGTACTTGCTTTTCCATGTAAATCATGGCCTCAATTAGCATCAGGTTGGTTAGAGAGACAGGGTATTGGCAGATGGCCAACACAAGACATGAGAAGATATGCAGCCAGTACTGGGTGTTTTGTTGTTCCAACTGGAAGTAAGATCAGTGAATATCCTGAATTGGAATGGAGAATATCTACATCATTGTCAGAAAGAGTTCTTATGTGTAATCTAAATATAACACAAATAAGATGCTATGTACTATTAAAAATGATTCTTAAGTCCTTCCTTAATCCTCAAGATGAAATCAACATATCAAGTTTCATGTGCAAAACAGTTTTATTACATTGTATAGAAAACACAGAGTCACAAATATGGAAAGATAACAATTTATATACATGTTTAAGATACTGCTTATTGGAATTACACAGTTGTGTACAGAATGACCGTTGTTCACATTTCATTATACCCGAAAATAATTTGATGGCAGGGCAATTTACAGCTGAGACAAAACATAAACTTTCAAAAAATATTTGTGATTTTATACAGAATGATAGACAATGGTTACTTAGGATTGCTATTGATGATCTTGGTCATAGACTACATGTTAAACTGAACAGGGTACCACATGGACTTTACTATTTTCCTTCTTCCCTTGAAATATATGAAACAGTTAAGACATGTGGATATTTAAACATTGCAATTGACATAAGTTCACAGTATATGGGTATTTTAAAACATTTACACAATAAAAACATTAAAACAATAAAACAATATGTAGGTATACTAATGACCTTCAGTGACAGTGATAACAGATTAGAACATGCTGCATTCAAGTTTTTAGCACCTTTTCTTTTTACCACATATGGATCTACCCTAGCATCATCCAGCATTGGTGGAAATAATCAAGTGCCAACTCAAGCATTGGTCTGGCTATCAGCTGGTTTAAACTCAGATATCTCATCTAGCAGACTTAAATTGGCTTCAGTGTTTTACAGTAAAGGAGATATGGAGAAAGCTGAATTAATTCTAAGACACACTGAACAACAATATTACTCCTATCCTGTTATACCTATCTGTAGATGCTTGAAAGACCGTCTTTCGGTAATATCAGCAGAATTCATGATGTTATGTGGAGAACAAAGTGAGGACTGTATCACACATATTACAGCATTTTGTGTCAGATTCATACAGGGAGAGATCAACTGTGTTCCTCATGAACTACAATATGAAATGTTCAGATCTACACAAGATGACATGATACACAGAGATGAAATAGTGGACTGTTGGATGGACTGGGCTGTAGTTGATTCTCTACCTTTCTTATACTTCCTACAATACAAGATCTATCGCCATCTACAAAGACATCAAGATCAACAACAAGCACTTTGTAAACTTATAAGAACCATAGAAACAGATGAAAACCTCAGACATAGAGAAACAGCTCTAAATATTTTAGGACAATGTATGGAACAAGAAAACAGACCTCAACAAGCATTAAACTGCTACGTGCTTTCTCTTCAACAAAGGGCAAGGAACAATGCAGCAAACATCCATATATGTAAGCTCCTTAATGGCTTAATGGTCAGCCAATAAACTTGGGGGAAAAAAAGAGAAAGTATGAAGACTTTAGTTTTCAATGATATCAAACTAATTAAAATGTCAAAATATACAATGTAGGCCTGCCATCACATATTATAATTATGTAATACCATTAAACATGTTAAATTGAAAGAATGATTTCAAACTTCATTGACTTTGAATATCTGACTTTACATTTAAAAGTTAAGAGTATTTTGTGTAGAGGATCAGAATAGCTCATGAAAATGTATTTTAAATTTTGGTTTATAAGGTGAAGTTTTTTCAAAGCTTTTTTTTACAGTAGGCAAAACAGTTTTAACAAGTCTCTCTATTGTTGGATATATTTATATTGTGGCAATATTTGTTAAAAGTCTTGTTTTATAAATGTTCCTTATATATAAAGTCTTGTTATTATTTCATATTTTATACCCTGTATACATTAAAAATTTTGTAAATTGTCTAGTGATTATTTTATATATGTACCCTGTATATAAAATGACCCTGTTTAATGCAGTCAGCAGCCACTATTGTCTCCGGTCAATAAGAATAATGAAATGGTCAACTGCAGAATACTGCAGAATGTACAAAACAATACAAGAGGGCCATGATGATGACCCTATACTGATTTCTAGAAAAAGTCACAATTCTTAAATGCTGAAGTAGGTCATTAGGTGGGATCAGTTTTGATCAAAAGGGCAAGATTAAATCAATTTTTATAGGTGTTCACTAGGCAATGCTAATATAATAGAAGATTTTTTGTTCTTTTTCTATATACATGTGAGGAAAATCAATGACCACCCTATCCCCCATCCCCCACCCCCGGCTGGGGCCAGTTTTGACCCAAGGGCTATAAATTTGAACAAACTTACTAGAGGTCTACTTCTATTTGAACAAACTTGGTAAACACCCACTAGAAGATGTTTATGCGGTTGTTTATGCTAAATATCTAAGCTAAAATAAGGTCTTTTCCCAAAAGTTGTAGTGGCCTAGTATGAAGACAATACAAGAACTTACTAGAAATGCGTCCATAGGACACAGGTGCCCCCAATTTCCACTTTTTTTTTTAATCTATGACTCTAGGTGAAATATTTTTGGGGCTACATGTGCCATAAGTTGAAAAATAATAATCTTTCACTAAGTCAAGGGCAATAACTATAGAAATATTGGATAAATCCACAAACAAAACCCTAGGTGCACAACTGCATGTGCCGACAAACATTCCTCTTAAGGTTAAATACTTTTTGCGCTATGCACACCACAAATTGAAAATTGAAAATTTTCACTAAGTCAAGGGCAATAACTCTTATAAACAGTGTTTCTGCCAGAGCGCGTTTTTGCGTTTTTGGCGCATTATTTTCGACCATGACGCAATGAAATTAAGTTAGTGCGTATTTTGTGACGCAAGAATTTCACTGTCGCTGATTTCAACACGAGTCAGATATACAGACTATAAACCGTCAATTCAGTATAAAAATGTACGGAATGTTTACCGTGGGCTCCACTATAATTTTAATGAGAAATGAAATTTACCGGGTCCGTGGTCCGGCATTTAACCAATTTCAACTAGTTAATAAACGCTTGCATTTATACGCTACTGCATATATTGAAAGCGCCCAGACAAAATTATTTATTTTGTTGTCATATTCCGCGAACGAATTAATAGTCTGGTTCCCAGCTTCTATTGTAAACAAATAGTTGTTTAGACAAAGGGCAGGTAATCCAGACCCGTCTGCTCCAAAATAGCCAAGATTGACCAATTTCTTTAGGAAAATACACAAAATATTGTTGTCCATGACCAAAAAGAAGTATTGTATAAAAAAATGTTGACGATGACCCTAATTCCCCGAAAGAAAAACAATCCATTATAAATGGTGCAATTTTGTTGATGAATAAATTGACAAAAAAATTAAAATAACTATTAAAAATATAACACAAAAACAAGTTTTTAACAATATTTTTATTCACAGATAGTTGAACTACATGATGGTACATAAATGTTCTCTGGCAAGAAGTAAAGTGCCCTAGAAAATGAAACTTATAAAGTGTTACCTGTTGTTTTTTACATTTTTGTTAAATTTATTGGCATGACCCTTATGAATTTGAAATGACCCCTAAAATATCATACAGGGGGTCATAAAAGACCCTCAGAAAATCAGAGCTGGCAGAAACACTGTATAAAACATAAAAAATCTACAAGTGAAACCCCAGGTGCACAACTTCACATGCTGAGCAACATTCCTGTAAGGTTTCATGACTTTAGGTCAAATACTTTTTGAACTATGTGTGACACAAGTTGAAAATGGCAAATTTTTACCAAGTCAAGGGCCATAACTCAATTAATACTAAATAAATCCACAGGAAAATACACGAGTGCACAACTAAATATGCTTATCAACATTCCTGTAAAGTTTCATGCCCCTAGGTCAAATTCTTTTTGAGTTACGTGCGACACAAGTTGAAAATTGCACATTTTTACTAAGTCATGGGCAATAACTTAACAAGTACTAAAAACATCCACACGACAATACCCAGGTGCACAACTACACATGCTGAGCAACATTCCTGTAAGGTTTCATGACCCTAGGTCAAATACTTTTTGAGTTATGTGCGAGGCAAGTTGAAAATTGCAAATTTTTACTAAGTCAAGGGCAATAACTCTAAAAATACTAAATATATCCACATGAAAATACCCAGGTGCACAACTAAATATGCTGAGCAACATTCCTACTCTACTAATGCCAAATACTTTTTGAGCTTCATGCGACACAAAATGAGAACAGACGGACAGAAGGACAGATGGATGGATGGATGGGCTGACATACAGACGAGGGTAAATCTAAATGCCCACACTTATAAGGCACATCAGATTATAAGACGTAGCCCCAACTTCAATCTTCTCACTAGGGAATTTTATGTACACCCTCATACATGACAAGCAATATTTTTGCAAAATAGACCTAAAACTGGCATAGTTTCTGCCAGGCAAAATAAGCTGAAAATTCATAAATTAAAATTTGTGTAAGTGTTCTCAATAATTTTAAAAATATTATAGAAGTCATAATAAAATTATTTCCATTGCTTTACTTTTTATTGTTACAAATTAAACTTTGTCTTCACATATGATTTTTTAGACATGTAGCCATTTAACAGGCAGAATAATTTCTCAGGTTCATAATAATAATAAACTTCAACATAATATAAAAAAATATTCTTTGATTAACATACGCAAGGAATTTGTGAACAAAACAGATCAAATTAGAACATTTTTTATCAATACAAAATCCTGTGTAAATTTTTACATCACAAAAGTAAATGTAATGGTCACAGCAAAATTTATTTATATATGTTTAATTGCAGGCTCCATCATACATGAAATGGCATGATTTTCAGAACAACAAATCACCCTCCTTC